>NC_056748.1:765880427-766180427 GCF_019279795.1 Protopterus annectens | reverse complement strand
CTCTAACACCCCTACTTAGCAAAGGAGATGACATGATTCAGCTTTAAAACACTTGGCAAAGATAGTATACAACTCAAGCAGTGCGTGATACTATTCTGCACCCGCTCAGTCATTTTTAACCATATACTAAATTTCATGTTTTTTCCATTGGTTAATTTGTTTCTTGAGTGATACTTAAATACACAAAGAATATCTGTGGCCATGTCTTTTCTGATAAGACTCAAGGCCTGGTGAGGAAAGTAAATCTCTCTTTTCCTGTGAGTTGGTTAAGCAGATAGAGCTGGTTTCCATTTCACTTGTTACAGCACGGTACTTGGTACAGCAAAGTACTTACTGCATGTACTAGTATTCTCAATACGCAACCCTCATCTGCCAGGAGTTCTACTATACTCCAGAAAGCTCTATACTACTCACTGCACTCCCCACCTCTTTCTTACACCATCATACTCAAACACAATATTGTAAATGTACACATATCTATGGGTAAATTAGACATGCTCTCATTAATTCAAGTAGAAATTACTGGACATACAACTAACCTGTCCTGCTACTACAATTTGCAGCTAAAATATTTTTTCTCAATGTACTTTTAAAATGTTATGTTTTGTACTTGGCCTCTGTATCTGTGAAACGACTTTGTATATGTTTATTTGCCTTTGTATATTTACAAACTCTGGAGCTTTTCTCCTAGGGCCTCCGCTGAAAATGGGCATTTATCCAGTCTGATTCTCCCAGTCAACAAATGTAAAATAAAATAAAATAAATAAATACAAATTGTTCCATTTTGTTTTCTGTTTTATGAGCTCTGATTGGCCTGATGTTTTTGCTCTATGTGGCAGACAGACACTTATATTACCCAGGCTGCACATTTCACTTTTTCCCCCCCCACTGGTTAATTTGTTATGTGAGCGATGCTTAAATACACAGAAAATATCTGTCTATTTGTCTTTTCTTATAAAACTTAAGCCCAGCAAAATCTACAAGGACTGTTGGTGACTCCCACCTGGTTATTCTTCCCACTCACTGCCCCATTCCTTGGGCTGCATTTTGAACTTTGTGATTTTTAAGCTGCCCACCCTTACTGTAAATTGAGCTTTATAATTTCCTCCCTTTCTAGACTGCTGATTATATCCTGATTTATTTATGTGCCGTTCCTTGTGCTTATTTTGAAAAAAAAGTGCATTTTGCCTCTCATTGTCTGTTCTACTGATTCACTTGCTCTGAATTTATTATCTAGCTAGCTGTTGCATAAAGTACTGTATGTTTGCACTCTAGCAAACTCTCTTCTGTGTTTTTACATCAACAGGGAAGACGATTTTCCATCTAGTGGCAGTGGGTAGTACCCAGGTCTGCAAAGGCTGGGGGAACACATTAGAGATTCCTGCATGTAGCTGTATCACTTGCTGGGGGCTTATTAATCAGCTTACCTCATTTTTAGTGCTTTTATAAATTATGCACACAAGTGGCTCTTGGCTCATTTCTGCAAAGCAAAGTACTTTTACTGAATAATCACACTTTTATAAGCTGTTTAAAGTATAATGCTATTACCTTGAATTACTGCCATTCCTTAACTTTAAGTTTGTTTGTGGTAGCATTTAATTCTGGACACTTTTACAGTGCTTTTACATTAGCATGATTGGGATTATTCATCTAGAGGCAGTAGGTATTTACCTGGCCTCTCTGAGTTGGGAAGCACAAAAAAGGGCTTTAAGTGTAGTCGTTTTATAGACTAGAGGGCTCAGTGGTCAGTTTTCTGTATCTCCACTGCTAGTATAAATTCGGCATACATGCATGGAGTTCCTCGCTATGCCTTTCCCTTGTACAGATGCAAACATCTGGAAACATGGCTTATTTTCATTATACTGTGAAAGTTTTCTGTGCTATGTATTGCTTTTTTTGCACTTCTTTAAAGTTTAAAGTTGCATTTTCAAACTGCTGTAAGGGCTGTTATTCTTCACTGAAATGCATTGTATCTAGTGCTTCTTAGTATTAGGCATCTGTTTGTGGTTCCTTAACACTTGGGCTCCAAACCAGTCATTTTACATTGAGAGGGTCAAAGTATGCACTCTTGTGGCAGGAGACAGATGATTTCATTTATCTTTGCTGGGAATTGTTGGTGGAAAGTACACTACAAGCTTACCTGATTGGCCTTAGGGTACAGTTAGTGTAAAACTTGCTTTATTCTGATCATATATAAGCATCACGTTTGAGTGAAGCTGTTCTTCGCCCAGCAGTGGTGACTGGTGTCTTATACACATGCAATCACCAGAAGTTGAAATTTCTGTACAAAAACCACCTCAGGACTTTACCTCAGTTCTGTGTTACTCACAAGGCAACTAGTTTGCACAGTGAGCAGCATTTAGACATTTTAGTTAGGAATGTTTAGGTCTACCTTACCTTATTATAGCACCCAGGACTATTGCTGCTCAGAGAGCATCTGGTTTGGGCACTAGGCAGCATCGCATGTTAGGTTAGCTGCAGATTACACCAAGCAAGCACCCTTCCCTCGTCAGGTTACAAAGTCCACTCATATCCCCTGCAAGTACACATTAGGACCTGCAACCATGGATGGGCACTTTCCTGCTATCTCTGCATCCAGCTTGGTGGATGTGGGCATTCTGAGGCAATATAATAATTACCTTAGACTGACAGCCATTTAATTCTCAAACAGACAAATACAGTAAGTGAGAGATGTAGTTACATACTGACACCAGAGGCTAGACTCTCACATACAGACACAAAAAGCAACAAAAAGGTTGTCAGAGACTCACACACATCACTTGCTATACCCACAAAGTACCACATGCATAGACTCACATATGTGGAGGTGCTCACATGTAACTTATTCAAACCTCAAAGGCCTCTTAGGCAGTCCTCAGAAAACCTGTATGCACACAAATAAGACAATTTCCATCATAACACGCACAGCCACATCTCACTGTGGATCAACTACCAAGCCCATAAGGCAAAATACTCCACAACCCAATATTCTGGTCATAGGAAACTCCATTGTCAGACACACTGATGTCCCTCTTACCAGGCTGGATAAGGAGATTACAGTTAGTTGCCTCTCAGTGGCCAGGATCCACCACGTCATGCAATCACTCAGGTCACTTACCCTTAAGTAACAGTATGACACAGCCATAGTCCATGTGGGTGTGAATGACCCAAGATGTAACTCCTTATAATAACTATATGAAGAAAGACATGACTGAGCTCTCAGAATATGTCACAGACATGTATGAGACTAGCATTGAGCAGCATTCCACCATCTCTAAGAATGATGCTACAATACCAGCAGAAAATGTTTGACTTCAACAATTGGGTTAGCTACTGGTGTTATTTCAAAGGGGTCTAATACTTGTCAGTCTAGGAGGGCATGGTTGACAGGCCACTCTGCTTTAAAAGGCATGGTCTTCACTTGTCAACTCTTAAGCTTTTGTATATTGATCAAAACATTATCCACCCCTATAGTGCCTTTTTTAGGCATTGTCAAACAGACAAACTTTCTAACTTAACACAAGCTACTCAGGACAAGCAACAGGTGTTACTGCTCAATGCTAGGACTTTCAAAAAGAAAACTTCTCTCCCTGGAAGCTCTCCTCACCCAGGAGAATGCTAACGTCTGTGCAGTTACTGAAAGATGGTTCAAAGCCATGGAAAGCACTCCAGCAGTACATGGCTATAACACTTTTCTTACGTTCTGACCACCCACAGAACATTAAAGAGCAAAAGACAGAGGTGTATCTATCACGATAAGCACACCTCAAGGCTGGTCAAACAATAAGACATGCTTAAGCTACTCCATGTCCAACTAACCAGGGGAAAAATCATTACCATATTCTTGCTTGCTACAGATCTCCCACCATGAATCAGGAAACCCATTTATCATACCTGAGGCTGCTAGAATCACTCACAACTACCAACATGTAGGCTCAAAGATTTCTTGACTTTGTAAATGCCCCTTTTGGGACATACCTTACCAGACACCTGCAGCAACTGGAAAGACCCCAAAAGTACCTCACCAAGAGGATCAAAGGGCTCAAACAGATGCCATATGCTGCCCGGTTAAAGAAACTTCAGCTCTACTCAGTGGCATACCGCCTGCTCAGAGGCGATCTGTGCCTGACATATAAAGCCATGTCCAACCCGGAATTAATGGACATGCTGCACCTCAGAAAATCCAAATCCCATCGAGCTACGCGCTCGAGAGACTTAAACCTCAGCACTGAAATAAATAGGACATGCTGGAGGGACAGATTCATAACCCAGAGGCTCCCTTCACTCTGGAATAAAATGCCAGCCCAGGTTAGGCAGAGTCCCTCATTGACTCTCTTCAAGAGGAATCTTGATGAGTGAATGGGAGATAGTAGGTTTACCCCGGGTATCGCTTCTGTGTCACTGTTGGACAGAGGCACAGTATACTAACCTTGAAAAAGGGCATAGCAAAATTCATTTAAAATGGGTGGTGAAAGCCAAACACACTCTGGCTAGGCTTATAAATGCCCTAGGGCAGATAGCCTAGTATGAACCTATGAACCTAAATTCAAATGGCCTGGAGGTGTTAGTTTGCACTCCCACTAGGGGAACAAATATCCTAGATGTAGTACTTACAAATATAGGATAGTGCTGCACCTCCCCCCAGTGTGATGTCCTCACTGAAAAGATCAGATCACAAAGCGGTCTCCCTTGAAATGAATGTAAAGCTAGTCCTCCCACCTAACCAAAAAACACTTTAAGAACTTTTCTAAGCTAAATTACCCCATATTAAGGGACTGCATAGCTAGTTTCCAAGCTCCCTCAAATCCAGAAAACAAAGAAACCTATGCAGAGGCATACACAAAAGCCCTGCACAACCATATAAACAACTGCATAGAAACAGCAAAATCAAGCCACCCTGGTGAACCTCTAGTATTAAGTCGTACAAGAAAAGAAAGAAAATCCTGTCGAGAACTAAGAGGGAATGTGCACAATAAAGCAAACATTCCCTCATTACTCTATAAACAAATGAATCAGAAAACTAGTCAAGTTTCTGAAATCAGACTTTCAGGTAAAAACAGCCTCCAAAGCTAAGGGTAACCATAAGGCATTTTTCAGTTATGTCCGCAATTTTAAGGACTACAACCAACAATGTGTGGAATTAGCTGTAGACGGCATCACCTACACTCTGCCACTAGATATAGCAAATCTGCTGGCTGACAAATTCATCTCAAATTTCACCTCCCCATCATCCCCAACTCTCCCCCAAGAAATACCCTCCACCATTCCACTGCCAATTATCACCAAAGAACAGGCTGCCATTGCGCTCTCTAAAGCTAAAAACATGGCTTCAAATGGAGCCTGGCGATATACCAGGTTGTGTCTTAAACAGCTTAAATCAGGACTTACCAGACCTATTAGTATCTCTACTTAACTACAGCCTCCAGACTGGCTTTGTCCTGATAGAGTGGAGGATAGCAACAGTCACCCCTCTGCATAAACGGGGACCATCTACTGACCTGGGAAATTACAGACCCATAAATTTCACTAGTAAAGAATAATCAAGGACTTGACAAATAATACATAAAGACATAGGAAACTTCTAAAGGCTGGACCTGACCCAATTTGGCTTATTCAAGGGTGGGTCATGCCTACTGAATCTGGTGGAGTTCTTTGAGAAAGTCACTAAGGCCATGGATGAGGGTAAAATAATACATAATGCCTAACTCAACCCGGCCAAGGCATTTGACAATTCCACACTCAGGTATTATAAATAAACTCACAAAATTGGGCATAAATCCCTATGTTACCAGATGGATAGCAAACTGGCTCATGGACAGGACACGTGGTTAAAATGGGTGAATCCAGCTCTAGCAAGAGGCCATTTACTAATTGTGTGCCACAGGGCTCTGTGCTGGGACCACTCCTGTTTGGAACATACTTCTCTGAAGTCAAGGCTAATGTGGACGACCTCTGGATGACAAAGCCTGCCAATGACTGCAAGCTGGGGTCAGTCAATGAATTCCCCACAACTGTAAATATCCATCAGGGGGGGTCTAGATCAGAAAAATGATTGGTGCAGAAACCGTGGTCTAAAACTAAATGTGCAGAAATGCATCATACCTTTTGGGAAGTCAAATACCCCTGCAAATTACATCACCAACAGTACAGCCCTAAGACTAGACTCAGAGGTGAAAGATCTAGGCACACAGATAGATAGTAGCCTGAAATTTGACTGCCATGTGTACACAGTGGTGAGGAAGTCCTTCCATGTGGCACAACTTATAAATAAAAGTATGGCATCCAGATCTAAGGATATTATAGTCCCACTGTACTCAGCCCTTATTAGACCAATAAAGCAAGTAAAATGAGCCCTTTCGAATGTACTTGACTAGGCACTTACAGCAGCTGGAGTGAACTCAGAGGTTCCTCACAAAGAAAATACAGGGTGTAAACAAAATATCTTATGCAGACAGGCTAAAATCCCTATCTCTTTACATTGTTTCCTGCTAACTATTAAAGGATAACCAACAAGGCATTCAAATATCCAGCCCTGATGGAGCTGATACACATCTGCAAGTCAAACAGCATCAGGGTCACCCAATTTAGGGATCTAAACTTAGTGGCGCAATCAAAATGTGCTGGAGAGACAGATGTGCATCTCAGATTGCCCCTTTTTTGGAACAGGCTTCCTATTCACAATGAGCAGAGGCCTTCCCTGTCCCTCTTCAAATGCAATTGGGATGAATGGATGGGGAATCGTAAATTCACACCCAAGATAGCGAGCCTATGTCCCTTATGGACAATGGAAATCTGTAACATACTCAAGACATAGGCACAAATCCATGCCACCCTCTTGCCCCTAGGGGCCATATATTGAGTAAAATTGGGTTATATTGGCTAAGCTTGTAATGGCTCAAGCCAATAGCCTAGTAATCTCTCTCAAAACTATTTTCAAAATTCATCACTGTGAAGGCAATATTTAAGGGCCCAGAAGTGTGTAAGAGAAGAGTTGGGGTGTTATTCCACCTGTGGGACATGAAGCGAGTCAATCCTTATGACTAAAGTTTAAAAGAACAGATCTACCACTTAATAGCTTGTCTTCATTCTGCAAAGTGCTGCCTACTCAAGAGCAGGAGGCTGGGTGGCACTTGACCTTGAGTTTCACTCTCAAAGGTGGATGCTGGCTGTCTTCGAAAAAACAAGGGAAGCTTTGTCATCTCACTAAAAGATGATGTGCCTAAATGTGAGTGGACTTCGAAGTGAGGTAAGATTTAGACTTAAGCCCAGACTCTATATCTTCTACCTTATTCTTCTTACAATTTTACTTACAGTTACAGGGTTGGCCTTCCAGCCAGTCTGTATTCCGAAAAATGAAATATTAACAAGTGTGACAGCCTTGATAAAGCACAGCAGTGTAAGAACTTACAAGGTAAATGTATGAGGAGATCACGTTTGCAGTATTGCATACATATGGGAAATATTCTGCCAAGGATACTACACAGCTAGTCAGTATACTAAAACTTGTGCGCCTTCCTCTCATGCCGCATGTCTGACTCATTACCCAAGTGTAAGAATACAAAGCAGTACATAACAGATGTATGAGTGCAAACATCCTCAGGACTTTTTTGTACCAGACCAGGAACTAAAGGAGGCAAAAAAGAGATAGGAAACTAGAACATGACAGGAAGAAGAATGTGTAGCAGGTCCTCCTCAGCCAAGAAAGAAGAAAATATACAAGAAAATGGGGAAAGGACAAGGGAGCCAATACTCTTAATATTGATGTAATTGAATGTGTACTGTTATATTAAGTTTTTACACAAAAGTACAATGTCCTTCACTATTGCAGCATAGATTACATATAGGAAGATTCCCAAAGATTTTTAGAATATCTGGGAGGAAGGCTGACGAGTGGAACTGGTCTGCAGCATTCTCTGGATGACAGACCTTGAGAAACCAGTTCTGGTCTTAGAGAGAGCATCGATTTTATAATGTTCTGTAAAGGTGTGAATGGAAGACCAACCTTCCAAAATGGATTTTGACTCCAAACCCTTGAAAATGGCACCAGAAAAAGCAACAGCCTTGGTACAAAAGTAAGCTTTGGCCTGGTCTGGAAGGGATCTTCCATGAATAATACCAAAAGGATACAGCCAAGGAAATCCATATGACATTGGTCTATTTAGAAACAGGGTAACCCAGCTTTTTATCCTAAAAATAAATAAATAGTTGATCAGATTTTCTAAAAGCCTTAGTTTTGTTGAGATATACTCTGAGCTATCTACGAACATCTAGGGAATGAAAAAGTCTCTACACCTAACTTTGAAGAGTGGCGAAGAAAATAGTCAAGTTAATAAATTGGTTTACAGGCAATTCATTGACAACTTTATACATAAAAGAAGCATTATTTTAAATGGACACCATGTCCTTGTGAAAGATGAGAAAAGACGGAGAAGCCATAAGGACTTGTGACTCTCTCTTCTTGCTGACACAAGGGTTAACAGCAAGTCAGTCTTCTAGGTACAAAATCTTACAGAGAAAGAAAAAGTGGGCTCAAAAGGAGAGAGAGTCAACTTTTTTCAAAATATGTCATGTCCCAAGAGGACAACTAGCTTTTCTTAGTGGCATGACTTCAAAATGAGCCGAAGGAAATGGATACCAATGCAAGAAGGCAGAGAGCTGACAGATGTGCTTTAATGGAATAATGCACCAGTCTTGAAATGAGCAGCTCATAAAAGAATAGTAGAATATGATAAGGGCCCTGCTTTTAATTTCTTTTGGCACCACATGCACATTATCTTCCATTCGGAAACATAAAATTTTCTTGTAGCAGGTTTTCTAGTCTCCTGCAATACCTGAAGCACATTCTCAAAGAACAGGTGCCTGAATGATACTAGAAACCCATCAAACTGTCAGGTTTAGGGTTGCAAGACTTGGTGAATGAGAGAGCACTTCTATTGTGTGAACAACTTCATCCTGTGAGGTAACCTGCGATGATTGCCTTTGGCCAGGTGGAAAAGAAGGGAGAATCAATGTTGTCCGGGCCAAAAGAGGGTTACGATCAGCATATCTGGATTGTCTTTGATTTTGAACAGGAACTTCAGCATCAGAGGAAATGGACAAACAGGATAAAGGAATTTCCCTTTCCATAAGGCTGACATGGAGTATCAATTCTTTGGACCTCTGGGCATGGAACTCTAGAGTAAAATAATCTGGCAAGTCTGAAGACAGAAGATTTTGTCCCATTACAGTGGTATTGTATGTGAGCATTTGGAGGGTTCAGGGAGACCAAAGGTGATATAAAGACTGAATAGCCAACACCAAGGCTTTCATCTTCTTGACATTTATGTGGTTGTTCCTGTCTTGCCTTTTGATAGAACATGCCCCCTCATGCCAGCTCTAAAATATCTATAGAAATGTTTGGCAAGGAGAGGGAAACAGAAATGGCATTCCTGGATTGAGTGATATCTGGATGATCTAAAGGAATTCCATTTTCATAAAGGCCAGGAAAGGAACTGGAAAGTTCAGGGTGTGGCAGAGCAGTGCCCAAATAGATTTCAGATACCACTGAATCTTCCTCATCTGGAGTCTTGCAAAAGATATCATTTGTATGCGTGTAGCCATGTTCCACATGGTCCTAAACTCATTCACTCCAATGGAGGTCAGGAAGTTTGCACTGTAACTTCCAATAGGCGGAGCCTAAGCCTTTTGACAGAATCAAATTATGTCCTCACATTTCAAACAAATATCCATATCTCTGGCACCATAGGGGTTATGAAAGAAGTATAAATGGCAAA
This sequence comes from Protopterus annectens, assembly GCF_019279795.1. NCBI lineage: Eukaryota > Metazoa > Chordata > Ceratodontiformes > Protopteridae > Protopterus > Protopterus annectens. Next base: position 766,170,654 of record NC_056748.1, on the reverse strand, counting down.
CTCTTCAGCACAAACTATTTTTATATTGGTAGTATTCTATAGGTTCTAGGTCATAAACATAATTTTATAAGTCACAGTAAACACAGTAACAATTATATTTGAAATATTTTGTAAAGAACTTACAATATCTCAGCAACCACTCCAGTTCCACACATACTGTCAGCAGAATTTCATTCATCTAGCTGAGAGCTTTCATATTAGGTTAAGGAGTTCTGTCTGTGTTACTTGGTTATTGAGATATTTAGAAAAATATGAAAATTATATCTATATATATTAATATTATACAAACAGTAGTTAATGTCTACTTACCTGCACTAGAGAGAGGAAAATATTAATGAAGTTGAGTGTGCCATTGTATAAGCTTTAAGATGAAGTATTTTAAAACTTGTACATAACATGGTTTTGGAATTATTGATGCAAATATGAACAAGTAATATTTGACACCTAGAGGCATCAGAAGGAGTTAACTGCACATGCATCTGAAAGCTTCACTCAGATGTAATGAGTTAACATCTTGATTACTGGGGTCAATTCTGAGGGAAAGGAGATGCTGAAAATAAGAGATTAAACACTGCATCTTTGTCCTGAGGAGGTTCATCTCAAACCCCCCCCCACGAAAGTCCAAAGAAAATAACGTACACCACAATCCTTCTTCCAACCATTAACAAAGAAGAGGTCATCAATGCACTTTTCAAGGCCAAAAATACTGCATCAATGAACCCCGATAACAACCCAAGATGTTTAATAAATAGCATGAAACATGACCTCTCTGGTCCTTTCAGCTGAAGCATTCAGTCAGGTTTTGTGCCCAAGGAATGAAAGATGACTACAGCCATTCCCCATTTACAAAGCAGTCCCAACCACTGATCTAGGTAACCACAGGCCCATAAATCTTACCAGCCTCACATGTAAGGCCATGGAAAGAATCATCATAGACATGATAAATGAGGACACAGGCAACCACCAAACTCGGGATTTCAGCTTTGTTAAAGGAAGGTCATGCTTATTTAATCTGGTGGACTTTTTTGAGAGGGTCATCAAGCCATTGGATGAAGGAAAGATTATGCACAGAGCTTACCACAATCTAGCCAAGGTTTCTGATAAAATAGCCCACTTAGGCATTACAGATAAGCTCACTAATTTAGGTATAAACCCTTTTATCACCCGTTGGATAGCCAACTGGCTCACTGATAGGACCCAGGAGGTCAAAACAGGTGAGGCCACCTCTACCAAGAGGCCAGTCACTAGCAGAGTGCCACAGGACTTGGTACTGGGCCCACTCCTTTTTGGCATCTATTTCTCTGAAATGGAAGGAAATTCTGAAGGTTTATGGCTGATTAAACTTGCAGATGATTGCAAGCTGAGGGTTATCATCAACTCCCTGAAGACGCCATCATTCTTCAAGAAGGTCTACCTCTGAATACCAAATAGTGCTAAAGCCATGGTTTTAAACTCAATGTGAAGAAATGCATAATTATACCCTTTAGGAAGTCGACCATCCTGGTTAATTATTATGTTGATAATACACCCCTAACTGTTGATGCAGTGGTCATTGATCTGGGTACAGACAGACAGTAGTGTTACCTCTGACCACCACATGGCCACAGTGGTAAGGAAATCCTTTTATGTTGTGCAACTTACAGGTAAGGGCATGGCATCTAGGTCCAAAGAGGTCATTATCCCACTGTACTCCTCCATTATCAGACCAATCAAAGATTACAATCCTTCCTTTGGTATGTACCTGACCAGGCATATGTAGCAACTAGAGCGACCTAAGAGGTTCCTTAAAAAAGAGTACAAGGCGTAACAAACCTGCCTTATGCAGAGCGCCTTAAAGCCTTTTCCCTTTACTCAGTCTCCTATAGGTTGCTGAGGGGTGATCTGTGCCTGGCTTATAAGGCATCCACAAACCCCACACTTATGAATCTTCTACCCAGAGACTGCCCCGCCTATGGAACAAGTTCTCCATCCATGTGAAGCTAATTTTGTCTATTACCCAGTGTAAGTGCAATCTATACCAGTGGATGGGGAATAGAAAATTTACATCGGGCCTGTCACCCATGTCCCTTATGGGAAGAGGTAGCTTATAAATGCCTGGCCCTTAATGTCCTATTTGGATACAGGAAATAATTATTCTTTTGGAAAAACATGGCTAGGCTTAGTAAGCCCCCCCACCCCCACCCCACGCCCCCAGTCGTTAACCCAGTAACTATCTATGAATCTATGAAAAATGCCATTATGGAGACTGTGTTGAAAAGACAGCCTAGGAAAAACAGATAATGAGACTGTAGAAGGACAGAGCTTTTCAAGTTTGGGGTGAAGAAAACGACTCATGGTGAGCTTCAGATCTTGAAGAAGTATGTTTCTTGAAGAGTTCTCTAGGATATTCATCTTGGGAAGGAATATATATATATATATATATATATATATATATATATATATATATATATATATATATATAGGTTAACGTTTATATCTCGAAATACTGAAATCTCGAATTTCAGTATTTCAAGACTAGAATGTGAAAAACTGCACTTTGTCGAATCTCAATTTCCTGAATGTGTGATAGCGGTAGTGTGGTATGTATGTGATTGTGTACTATCTCTTTAAGGGTACTGTGTTATGGGGCCAATGTTTGTTTATGTACAGAGATTCAGGTAAGTGTTTAATTTTTAAGGGTCTTGGGTAGAAATGTTTCTTTTTAGTTTTTGTGGGGAATTTTAGGGGTAGGTTGGGGTACGTAGTTGAGACTGTATGTGTGTGTGTGTTATATGTGATGATTTGAGTACGTGTGTAGTGTTTCTGTGGGTGTTCTTAGTGTGTGTAAATATGACTGCAATGGGAGTGTAGGGCAGGTAAGAGTGCGTTTGTGTTTTTTTTTTCTGAGTTAGCACAACCTCGGAGTTGGTATATATATATATATATATATATATATATATATATATATATATATATATATATATATATATATATAAGTAGCGGGGGCATGGGGGTGAAGGGGGCTTGTTCCCCATTGCAGAAATGTATGGTTGTGTTTTAATTATGTACTGTTTGTGTGTTATTTTTGGGGGAGGGTTGGATATTTTTTTGCTTTCATTAATTTCGATTTTGTGAGTGTTCGTGATTGTGTGTTTTTTTTTTTGTTTGAGGTTTCAACATTTTAGTTTCGAAATACTGACATTCGGGATTTCAGTATTTCGAGATATAAAAGTGGACCCATACATATCCTCCTATGCTCCAGAGCATGCAGAACAGTATGACAGGGGGCAGGCATTTGGTAAATACCTTTGAAGGTACAGAAAGGCCAACGCACAGAATTGAAAATGAAACTGAGGCACAAAATTATACATATTTTCTGCAATCTGTAAGAATGAGGACACGAAGATATATGTCCTTGAGGTCCAGGGTGACAGAGAAAGTTTGAGGAAGGATCACTTGTAAAAGTCTGCAGAGGTAACATCTTGAATTTTGGCACCATTAAAACGTGTTGGGCACTGACAAATTCAGAATGGGCCTACAGGTGTCAAGAGTCTTAAATAAAACACCTCATCTCTGCTTGTGAAGGGGAATTATTTCTATAGTTCCCTAATGAAACAAATACAGAAGAATGAATAAAACCACTGTTCTTGATTTAGGGACATTTGTAGTATACCAGAAAGGGTAGAAGGAAGAAGCAAGGTTAGCTTGTACTTTTACTCGATGTTGAGGATCCAATGATCTGAAGTTATATGTCCTCACACAGGAGAGGAGTGGGAAAGCCTCATTAAGAAAGAAAAAGAGATTGTCCATAATGGAAAGAGGGAGGGCTAAGGCAGATGGTGACAAATGAGCTGATATGTCAGGAAAGATCTCCTTAGAACCTTTGAAGTTTGATTTGGATTTCTCTTGGAACTTCTTTTCAGTTTTTTTTTTTAGTCTTCTGCTGAGATTTCTTGTCCTTTAAAAAATGTCTCAACCTTGAAAGGACACAGTTTCTCTGGAATTTTGTGACAGAAGAAAGGAATATCTGCTTATAATCATACATAATTTTACCCCTTTCCTGCAGGGTCTTGAACATTTCAGTAGCTGTAGGGCCAAAGAGATTTTCCTGTCCAGATGGGCATCCAATAACCTGAATGTAATGACTTCTGACAAAGACTGTAACTTTAACTAAGAGTACCTCTTTAAAACAGGCCCAGTAGCAGCAATTCTAGAAGATACATCTGTACCATCATAACAGCAATTAACAGAATGTCTAGCTAACTGAGTGGCAAAACTGAACAGAGATAAAATGGAGCTTTTACTGTCTTACTCCAGCATGTATGACAGTAACTCATGTCGGTTTGATAGCAAATGACATGGAAAGAAAGTGTAGCAGAACTATACACTTTCCTTTCCATACCTATCCACAGCCCTACTCTATTTGCAATTAAGTAAGGCATTAGAAATTTTAAGCAGTTTGGTGGGTTTGTCAGATTCTACAGATATTTACTGCTGGATCTAAAAACAGATTTTTGTAAAGACACTTGAGTGTGTCTGGGATCTTATAAAACCTATCAGTTTTTTTAGGTGCTGTAGTTTGGGAAGCTGGGTTTTAAGCAATCTGTGCTGTAAGCATCTTGTAAGGCTTCTAACACAGGACTGACTGCAGAAGGCTTGGGAACTCCCATGTATAAAAAGTCATACCACCATCTTTGCACATCAAACACTTGTTTTCTCTCTCGCTGAAAATGTTGCATCATTTTAATAAATGTATCTCCACAGGAAAATTTCTCTAGGGGAAAATAATTGTAACGCCAATGGAAAGATACTCTAGGAAATAATAAGGAGACTAGGTATCTTCATTTTTTTGACTCAAAGCCTAGTGAAGGATGGATCTGGAAGGAATAAGACAGAGATTCTGTCTCTGACTCAGAGTCTTCTTCTTCAGAAGAATCCCTAACCCTCTAATGAGGGGGGAAAAAAAATTGAGTTGTATGTCCTCATATAAGCCCTTGGGAAAAGTCATACCATTCTTTCTACAGATCTCTAGGGATAGAAAGGGAGGTAGGTTTTTTTCATCTTCTTCTTCTTGTGAGCATACTCAAAGATGTATTAGGGAGGATCTGATACCTGATGTACCTCAATAAGGCTACTGGGAACTTACTTTCAGACCAGAGGTTGAGGTATGCTGTTGGGTCCCTCAAAATTAATAAGCCAAGAAACCCCCTTCATGACTGCTGGATGTGTATACAAGCTGCTCCTTACTGGCCTCCAATGGGGTCATGACAACAGTAGTACCCGGTAAAACTGGGTAGACTGAGGGCTCATGAAGTACCACAGTAGGGATGCCTAAGTTCAACTAGACAACAGAGGCTTTGGAAGGCTTTGACTTGTTGAACTTATTCAGTAGTAACTGGCTAACAAGTCAGAAGAATGGTGCAAGAGGAAAGCGTTCAAGGTTTGGTATACTGGCCATATGCGCAGTATCCTTAGGATATAGTCCATAAGCAAACAATACTGCAACAGTGCTAATAAAGGCCATCAATCATGACTGTTTCTGTACTGACAAAATCCACGATTCCCTTGTGTTGCATTACCTCCACTTCTGAGCTAATACAATCACAACAGGTAACTAAGTGTAAGTATGATAGTTGCTGGCAGCTGCCAAAGGGCAAGGGCTGTGAGAGAAGGTAGAAGACAGATAAGGGGAAGGGAATTTTAGTGGGATAGGCAATTAAAATGTATCCCCATAGACCCTGGTAAAGGAATGCTTTATCAAGGAAGACACACTTGTTAAAGCTCTACCACTATGAGAAGACATAACTTTTATATGGTTTACCATCAAAATGTCGAGTGCACAGTGCCCGACATTGCATATCAGCAACACTTTTAAGCGAATACCATAATGCCGATTGGTCAAAATGTTGCAAAAACACAGAAGTCGACATTTCCGACTGCTCTACACCGAAAAACAAGTGCTAACATGGGTCAAAAAGGGAGGTGCGATATTGGGGTTCGAATCTTTTGTATTCGATTATTTGAATTGTTCCAGCACTCCTTTCGTAAATTACTCTGTCGGTAATGTTCCGTTCGAATATATGATGGTAAACCCTTTTATACTTGTTAGCGAGTGGATATCCTTACTGGCATTCAGGATAGAGTCCTCCTTGTTAGGTACTTATCAAAGAAAACAAATCCCTGATCACAGTGATCCCAAGGAAGACTATGCATGAGAGACTTGTAATGTTTGGCAAAGGTCTTGAAGAATAACCAAGCTGCAGTCATTCAAATATCATCCCCAGATGCTCCTTGAGGAAGGCACATAGATGGCTACTACACCTCCCTGCCTTGAGCTTTGGGTTGTGACTGAAGTTGCTTCCCACCTCTGTGGAACAGTGGATTATGCAACTGAAGATCCATTTGGAGAGCATGATTTTGAAAACTGGGTTACTCTTTCTCTGTACAGTAAAGAAGTTGGTTTAACTTTCTGAGTCTTTGCTCAAACTTAGCAGAATATGTGGATTCTAACATGGCACTTGTGAAACAAAATAAGGTGTGGGGTATAACTAAAGGCTATATTTAGGAGATCCTTTTGGCTGAGGTAACAGCTAAAAGGAACAGGATCTTTCAGAGGAGGAATTTCTGTTCATCTACTGAAGAAGACTGTTCAAAGGGTGGCCAAGTTAAGACTTTAAGGTAAAGTAAAGATATTATAACCACAGGGCCTCTGAATAGTGGTCCCAAAAGGAAGGTAATTTTCAAGGTTATTCCTGCTGTGAAAGTGTCCAAGGGAGGAAATTCTTTTACACTGGTGGGTGCTGGAAACAGCTAAGAAGTGCACTTTATAGAAGAAAACTTAAGCTCACATTAAACAGCTCTGTGACATACTGCAGAAACTACAGGAAATGAGAATACTGTGCCTGAACGCTGTACTTCTCTGCACAGATAAAGAACCTCTAGTTGCTGGTATAAGTCTATCATGTATATGGCTTCTGGGATGCCAACAAGATATCTCTCACCTAGGTGGAGAAACAGGACCGGTGCTTAGGTTTAAAACTGAAACAGTCATAATGATTGCTTGAGGGTATGTTGCTTGCCTGTTTAGTGGGCAATAAGATCATGAATGGCATCAGCAAAAGAGCTTTCTTCCAGATGAGGGCTGACAGCACTTCAAACCTTAGTCTGTGTTGGCTAATACAAGATGATCAGTATCATTCTGAATATGTGAAAGTTTAGCTTTTTGAATTATGCTGAGGATAAGAGGAAGAGGTACATATGCTTAAAGATTGGCCCTAAGGTAAAAGACATGGCAGAGAATCAAGGACAGGAGTCACCAGTCCTGGAAGTAAGGAGGAAAAAGATCTTTCCTTTCTTAAGCGCTGGAGAAGCAAATAGACAAGTAACTCACTATCCCATTTGTGGAATATTTTGTTGCTTACTGTTTGGTTTAGGGACTATTCAGGTAGGATAAGAGTCTTGCTGAGGCAATTTAGATGAATAATGGACTCCCCTGGAATGTGGACTTCTATTTAGTAAAATTGTGGGTCAGCACTTACTTCCAAAAATTGACAGTTTCAGTTCATAGCAGGAGTCTGTGTGTACTGTCTTGTTTTTTAATGTATCACACAACAGACATATTGTCTTTGTGGCCTGCAAAGAGGCCTGAGGGATTACAAATTGAAAAGACTTGAGTGTTACTTGAATGCTACTAGCAGAACTCTGAGCTTTAAAATGCTGATATGCAGCTGGAATTCTAGGGATGACTATAAACCCTGTGCTGTCTTGTCCTGTAAGTGAACCACTGACCTAAGACAGATGCATCAATGGTAAGATCAAGTGTGGACTTAGGCAGAACAAAGGAGTTTGCTGATTACCAGACTGGAGTAGAGGAACCACCACTAGAAGTATTTTATGTAGCAGCAAGAAAATATGATTCAGTCTGCAACTGTGTGTTTGTGCTGATGCTACTATAACCTGACTGTTCACTGAAGTCGTCCCATGTGTAACTATTCATGTAGAAAGCTCTATATGCCTACTGCCATGAAGCCTACAGACACTGCAGTTTAATTAGTATTGGGTGACATTTACTCACCAGCAAGCTTAGTACAAACCTACTGGGCTATCTAATCTGAATGCAGCAAATGGAACAGATATCTCTGAATTCTTGTTCCTATAAAGGTAATACACAGTTACATCAATGTTAGAGAGGGCAACACCTATTGAAGGAGTATTTTTAAATGACAAATAAAAACTGTACACAAAACCAATGAGAGTCCAAAATGCCAGTGGAGAGACATGCTAGAATCTGCAGACGTAGAAGCATCTGCTACTGAAAACTACAAAACGTGGCAGTTACTAGCATAACAAAACAATGATTCTGACTATGCAGTCTTCTGCTTGGCAGAATCACTTTAGTGGATAACACACCTAGCTCTAAGGCCCAAGATGACATTCATATGAAGTTATATAACATTGTTAATAAATGGTACAAATAAGTAGGGAAGGCAACCTACCTACTTGCTGCACCACTGGAACACATTAAACAGCAAGGGTGCATTAGAACAGGAAATGTTTATATACAGGGGATGATATAGATGGCCTATTATACATAAAGTCGCAGAAACTATAAAAAGCCAATATTAAATAAGTATAAATAGCATCCATATATATCTAAATCAGGAAACACATCATAAGACTTGACTTATAAAGGTGCGTCACCAACTCATGGCAATTAGGATATAACAAGCATGCACTCAAGTTATCCAAGCACTTTCTTCTTTTTACTTTCAACTCCAACTGCTTCCATCTTTATCCAAACAAGCTACTTTCTCCTCCTCCACTTACTTTAAATTCTGAAAGTCATTTCCCTCTTTACGTCTTCCTCTGAAGCATCCCACAGCTGTAATCTATGACTATACACTACTGCACTGAGAAGGCCAAGAGTTATGAGACAAAAACATTTTGGACCTCAAGGGCCTTTGCTGTGGGTACATGTTACTTCCTCTACTGGGATTACCAACTAGACTCATTTCTGAAATTTCTCTAGCTACCACATCTGGGGTCACACTGGGCTAAGAGGGTGCACTTAGTACAAAAACATGTATGAGTATAAAATGATAAATTTGTATGACTTAGAAAAATCCATCTGCTGCTGCTGCTTGATGCAGAAGTAATGAGCACCCATTACAGAGGATTTTCTTACAGAAGAGCACACCATGTGTACACGCATTTTACATCTGACTTTAAAGGCCCTTTGAAGTGGGAAAATGCTTGCAAAAATTTCAAACAGTAAATTTATCCTTCCCAGGTGTCCACAGTTAGAGAAAAACCAAAAAAGGGCTCAGAAGCACCAAAGTGATGAAGAATGCTTGACTTCTGGAATCATCTACACAATAATTTGTGCACATGGTATGAACCACTGACCACTTAACCATGACATAAATTACTGTAATGGAAACATTCTTGGAAACAGGCAGTGAAACCAACCACATCAATAACGTAGTTGCCTCTGACAACGTCAACTTGGATGGGTTTGCTTAGCCATTGCAAGCCCATTCTCATTTTCAGCACAGGAAAAAATAAATAAATAAATGAATAAACAAACAAACAAATGGCTAGCTTTCCTCTGCTTAAGCAGCTCCTTCAGGAAAAGACAGTACTTCCGGCACCCATCAAGGGAATGAATGGGCTATCTGCTGGATTCTGTACCAAAAAAGAAACAGAGAATTTAAGGACAATTCAGAGTTCCATCTGAAGAAAATTTGGTTTAATACTAACGGAGAGACAGTTCTTGTGAAAACCCAAACACATTACCAACGAACAAAGGCCTGTAGTGCAGAAATTTTGGGGCAAAAGTGATAACGACCAAGAAAAAATGTCTTACAAAAGATGATCTTTTGGAGTTGTCAGGAATAAATGGTTCAAACGTAATATAGGAAAGCCCATCAATCACATTCTAAAGAAGTTTTTTTCCTGAAGGTGGATAAAGACGCAGAACCATTTTAAGGAACTGCAATTATGACACTTGGCACTTCAGGAAAAAAAACTTTCTAATGCCCATCTCATCACAAGCTCACTAAACAAGAACATTTAGGCCTCACAATATCGTTCAAATACCACAAATAGGGAACAGCAAATACAGGACTATGCTAGTGAAACTAGGCTATAAAGTATCAAACATCCCTATTCATAAATCCAGAAAAGCACTAGCGAAAAAAGTGCTGCTTCTTAATTTTCCATTAATACAAAGTCCTATACAGTAGATGGTTAAAATGTTCTTTCTGAACCTGGGAGCTATCATTGTCACCTGTTGCAAAAAAAAAAATCCACTGCTTGAAACAATACCCAACAAAACAAATTAACATGCAACAATGTCCACCCATACACTTCAAGCTAATGATTAGGACACTTACATACTCCCTCATAGGAAACGCTCTCAATACTCTGTTTAAAAAGGCCCCCCTTTTAGTTTAGCCACTGGAGATACAGCTTATTTCAGGACTCACCCTGTATGTTGGAATAAGATTAATCCCAATATAAATAATTGGAAAACCCTACACGGCTTTCTAACTACTCTGAAATACCATTGTTTTCTCTGAATCTGAACATAAATGTCTCAGAAATAATTGCCAATTCAGATCTAATGATGCACTTTCTGAATATGAAAATGTTCAAGTATTTTTACATGTTATGTACAACCTATGCATCTTGTTTCTAAATCTGACTATGTAATGCAAATGCCGTACTCCCTATATTCAGTAATAACTATTTTGTCAAAATGTCCATCTGTTGCACAAAGATTAGATGACCATCATTGTTGCTGTACAACTTGCACATATACACTGATGTTATGCCTACTATGAATTGTCAAGCACTCAGTTTGCTGTACATTATTACTATCCTGCTGAAAAGGGTCTGTAAACCAAACACAGTAAACAAGTGGAAGTAAAAATAGTCTGTACTGACCTGTGACAGGGCGCTGTTCTTTTCTGGATAAGGTTATAATGCAGAGAGATGTCCAAGATGCCTGCACTTTGAGCTGCAGGTTGATTACAGCTCTCCCAGTGTGAAAACTCAGAAATTGTTAAAAAAACCAGCAAACATTAATAATCTGGTTGAAATATGGTTACTGGCCACTAACTGCGTGGACAGCAGCATATAAGCTCACTGGAGAAACTAAGAAAAAAATCAATCAGAAACAGCAAACAAAAAGCCATGGCTGGGAAGAACCTTGCAGCTGTTCATCAAAACATTTTCAAGTTTCAGGTTGCTTGTAGTAATTTAAAGGAAAAGTAAATCAAACACATTCAGATGTGTTGAAAATAAATGAGAAACTAGAGCAATATACAAAGTAAAATGAGAAAAAGGCTGGAAAAAAGTAGCTATTTGGATGAGCTGATAGAACCGCAGAAAACAGAGGAATGAAAGATTGAACACAGGGCTTCTCAAAAACTGTTTCAAAAGTAGCAAAGCTAGAAGACTGAGCATGCAGAAAAAAATATTTTTCCTGCATCAGAGAAACTGTAAGGGATAGGCAGCAGAAATTTTATGAATGTACAAATAAGCATCTGGACTGGGGTTTGACAGCAGGATTTGTTAACTGAAAGGGCACATTGCATGTATGCTCCAAATGTGGCCATGAAAAAGCAGTGAAAGATCTATATTTGTAAATTTGCAATCATACCAGAAGAAATAGGTGCTCCTGACAAAACTGTGGCAGAATGTAAAATATTAAAAACTGAGGACACTGAAGTATTTTTGGAAAAGTATTTTGTGCTGTACACAAGGTGGAACAAAAGCAAGTCTATCTTGGCAATCAGGGTATGTCGAAATAATTGTGAAAATCAAGTTGTTATAACCATCAGTCTTCAGAATACTTTTCCTGAGGCATCAAGGATACTTCTGGATGTAGAACAGGCTAGGGAGGCAATAAATATCCTTTGGGAAGTCATCTAACCCAGGGAACTAGCATGCTGACATTATGCCCCTAAGAGTTTACCCAGTTGTTCAGGATTTGGGCACTTATATGGACAGTAACCTAACTTTTGACCAACATCTGTCTATTGTAAGAAAGTCCTTCTATACTGAACAGCTTATAACAAATTATGTCTAGATCTACAGATGTCACTGTATCCCTTTATTCAGCCCTCATTAGGCCAGTCACTGAATATAATGTCCCCTTTGGCATGCATCTGTCCAGACACATGCAGCCACTGGAATGCCCACAGAGATACTTTACTAAAAGTATACAAGGCCTAAACAGCATGTCCTACATGGACTGACTCAACGCCCTGTCACTACACTCTGTATCCTACAGACTGCTAACAGGTGACCTGTGTCTAGCTTACAATGCATCCTCCGACCCATTATTGATGGATTTACGGCACATCAGCAAGTCGAATGGCATCAGAAATACTTGGCCTATGGATCTAAACCTCTTCTGCAACATCAACAGAATGGTTTGGAGAGACAGATATATTTCAGAGAGGATACCACTACTGTGGAACAGACTCCCCAGCCACATAAAACAAAGTTTGTCCCTGTCTATTTTCAAGCGCAACTTAAATCTATGGATGGGAAACAGAAACTTTACCCCAGAACTGTCCCCTGTACCACTAATGGACATGGGAGTAATAGCTTTTTATAAGAATGGCTTGTTTGTGAATAGTAATGTACAAGGTAAATAAATGGCCCTACAGGTATGGACAGAAAGCAGAGTATTGAGTTATATTAAGAAGTGCAAAGTGCAAATAATGTTACAGGAGATGCATTTGGATAGAAAAGAGCATGTTAAATTGACAGAGATGATTTCATGGTGGACAATCAGCAGAATGTCTGGGGCAAATAAAATAAGGGGCTATTTATAATGATTACTAAGGGGCTCCAATAGTGACAGAAAAGAAAGTAATAATAATAGAGTTGTGGTGTAAAAGGGTTACTGGCAAGGGAGGAGGATCACGCTAGCATGTATTTATATTATTTCTAAAACTACTATTATGGAGCATAGGAGACTTCTGGGAGAAATACACTTTTGGCAGGGAATATATAGGTAGGGACCTGATTTGCAGTAGTGCTGATGTACTGAGGGAACCTAAAAGGGAAAATGTAACAAAAGAGGGTAGATTTCTGAAGAGTCTTGCTAGAATATATGATATGAAAGACGTGACTTCAATAGCACACACTCAGACAGAATGTATGTGTTATTCCACATGGCACAATAACTGGGCAAGACATAGAAATTACATTTCACAGGCACATTTCTATTTAATTGAAAGCTCTAAATCCAAACCAATAACTGTATCAGGTCTTACCTCACTAAAAAATCAAGGCAAAAACATGAGGCAATGAAGAAAGAATGAGATACTTTCCTACATGTATGTTAGAAAAGACAGGAATGTTGAGAAATGGGTAGTGGATTTTATTCAAGAATTAATTAGGGAACAAAAAGTAACAGAAAGCAAATTCTCCACTCAAAGAATACTTATATTTAATTTAAAGTGTTTAAAAATAACAGCACACTTTTCGTCAAAAACGATGTCTCGACTTCTTCAGAAACATTTGAACAGTGGTTCTAACCACTATTTAAGATACAATACACATATATACAAGCACTTTTCATTTTTTAAGATGCGATGTGATTGGAATTGTTTTATTTAGCACTATTCCATATTTTGATCAAATTTGCTTACCTTTTGGTTATGTTATTTCGGTTATTTGATTAAATCATAGATATATATATATATATATATATATATATATATATATATATACACATATATATATATATATATATATATATTTTATACACATTTTATATATATTTTATATGTATTTTTGCACTTATGGTTTTAAACATAAATTAATGGAATTTTTAATTGATAGCGTAGAAGCTATTTAAATTACGCTAGCCGTGAATGAGTGTTATTCTATAAGCAGACATTTTTTTAGATAATAATAATAAATAATAAAAAATAAAATGTAAAATGAGTTGTTAAATTCTAACAAGTGCCTTTAAATTGTAAATTGAATTATTGAACGATTGCTTGAGTCCTATCTTAAATAGTGGTTAGAACCACTGTTCAAGTGTTTCTGAAGAAGTCGAGACATCGTTTTTGACGAAAAGTGTACTGTTATTTTTAAACACTTTAAATTAAATATAAGTATTCTTTGAGTGGAGAATTTGCTTTCTGTTACTTTTTGTTGCAGAAGTTGGAGGATTTTTCATAAATTAATTAGGGAAGACAGAAATTACTTCAGAGGAAAGCTACCGAGTGAGATACAGTGAAAATAGAGATTTAAAACATGGTAAAAACAAGAGTGACAGATGCAGTTAAAAAAACTATTAAGAGTGGTTGACAAAGGCTGAAGTATTGAAGAACATGGGAATGGAGTTATTGAAGAACACTTAACGAGAAAATAAAGGGAGTTTTTCAATAACATCCATGAATTTGAAAGCTTGCTGTTAAGCAAATATTTTAAGAACAGCTCTTAAGCACAAAAATGTTTAGCACAATGACTTAGGTAGCAGAAAATAAACTTTTAGCCAAACTATGATGAAAAGCAACCAGAGATATTACACACGTCAGAAGTTATATGAAAATCTGTATAAAGCAGAGGAATGCAGAAACCAAGAAAAGGTGCAAATGCAAATTTTATAGATAACAATTATGCCAAGTTTTGCAAAAGATGAAGACCAACAATTAATAAATAATATAGGAAAAGACAATTCTCCAGTAAGAGATGGCATTACTGTGGAAATGCTGGTTAGGAAGGTATTAAGGGATAAAGACCTGAAAGGTTTTAATTAACAATATTTTAAAATAGGAAAAGTACCAAAATCTTTGAAGAAAGGTGTGGTTGGAGTACTACCTAAAGATTGTAAAGACCCTTCTGACTGATCCAACTTCATACAGCCCCATTTCAATTTTAGACCATGATTATAAAGTGTTTACATCTATATTAACCAAGAGAATGGCAAGGGTATAACCAAAATTGAGAGATATGGGTCAGTGTGGTTTGTGGATAGGAGGCACACATTTGACAACACTAACAGAGAAATGATGAAACAGAGGGAAACAGAGTATGCAAAAACACCACTATTATTGGTGAGTCATTCACAAGTGTCAAATGGGATTCTATGAGTAGGGCAATGGTAGCATGTAAGATCCCTGACAGAATAATAGGGTTAATAAGTAGGATACATGAAGAGTCAGAGACAAGAATTAAGGTGTGAGGGTTATTCTCTGACTAGTTGTGTTTGAACAGAGAAACCAAGCAAAGCTGTCCTCTTTTGCCACTGTTGTCTGAGCTACATTTAAAGCTACTGGCAAAGAAAATAACAGACTCACAAATTAAGGATATAACCAGCATGGTATTCAAAAGTTAGCTTTACTTGCAGATATTATTTTGTTCTTGATAAATCAAGCAAAGGACAATTCGGTATTGTGAAGCACTTTAAGGCAATTTTAAGTCTTTTTGGGATATCAAACAAATGAAGATAAAACAAAGGCTGCTGCTACAGATGACTCAGTCCAGCAATATCCATACTTATGGGGAAATAAGATGAAGTATTTTGCTGTATTTTAGTCACTTTAGCCTTATATACAGGTCACAGTAAAAGCTGTGGATGATGATTAATAGATAAACGTGACACAGTAGTATAACTTTAGCTGCGTTGTTACTTTATCTACTGTTAGTATGGTTTTGTACTGTGAAGGAAAGTGTGGTCTATCCAAAGTCTTAAATATCTCTGAAGATGTACCTGTAAAACTGTGGTTTTGTAGTGAACTGTAACTGTAAAAAGCTTGGTACATTTCACTTTTGATTGGTACTGAACAGTATCTAAACCATTTTAGAAATGTCGATTAAGAATTAGTCAGCTTCCATCCATCATCAAATTAGCTTGAACTCTAAATGCAACTGGTTTTGGAGGATTGAGATAGTAGGGCCTAATCTTAGGAACAGGATGACTGAAAAGTGATAATTTGTGATCCGTTTCTCTTCATCTAGTTTCAGATCACATAATACAAAACCAAGCATATATGGCATTTTACAAAAATCTATATATTCATCTTACATGGCACATCACGGTTGATAACAGACACAGCCGTGGCTACAAATATATCCATTTATCCTGGAAGAGTTCTCTTACAGACTGATTATATATTTTTTAGAATCAAAGAAAGTAATTAATTAATAAATTTAATTAAAAATGTTCTATTTTTATTAAAGTGCCTGCTTCAGCATTTGTCTTCCATGTGGTAGCACTCCTGATCATCCCCCATAACAAATAATAAAATAGTAAATAAAGCAAAAGCTGTTGACTACTGCTGAAGTGCTTTTTTTTTTTTTTTTTTTACTTTTTGGAGGTTAGGGAGGGTGAAGGACCTTACAGCTTCTACACAATAGCTACATTTGGCTTTCTAAAGTAGCATCTATTGTTGCTGTGGACGCCTTACCACAGCATTCCTCTGAGCTCCGCTAGTCTCGGTCTCCTTGCAGAAACTTGATTCAACATGCTGAATTCACCTTTTCTGACTGTGCAACTTGCACACAGCAGCATGGGCTGTTTAGTGCATCTGCTGTCACCCATGTGGTGAGCTACAACCTCCCTCCTCCCACCAGATTGGGACAGCAAGCAAAGGCTGATTGTTACTGAAGGTACTTAAAGATAAAATTCTAGATGCAGAAACAGGCTTTAAGTTAAAGGAATATTATGGGCAGAAATTGAAAAACACATTTTTTATCTTTTTGGGAAGTTCTACATGATCCAAAACATGTCTGCACCACAGTAAGGAGTTGTTTTTCATTCAATTTTTTTCTAACCTTTAATGCCTTCACGGAAGCAGACATGCTGATGACTTGTCCCACAACTTACATCTCTGTAGATCAAGTGTTAAAGGGTCTATCCAAGGCAAAGAAAACAGCTTCCATGGGACCTGATAATATCTCAGGCTGTATTCTACAACATCTCCAGCAAGAACTAGCTTTGCCATTGAGCACCCTATTCAACCACAGCCTAATTTCAGGCTTCATTCCAGCAGAGTGGAGAACCACCACTGTCATCCCCTTACACAAAGGTAGTGCCACTACTGACCCGGGAAACTATTGCCCCATTAGCTTGACAAATCTGATCTGTAAAACCATGGAGTGTATTATTATGTATATCATAAGCAAGGACATACACAATCTCCAAACACTCGACCCCACCCAATTCGAATTTGTCAGGGGCAGATCTTGCCTAGTGAACCTAGCTGACTTTGAGACTGCCACCAAGGCCCTGGATGAGGAGAAGTCAGTACATACAGCTTACCTTGACCTGGCCAAGGCCTTTTGACACAATCCCCTACTCGGGCAACATCGAAAAGCTAACACAACTTGGTGTTAATCCCTATCTCTTCAGATGGGTAGCCAAATGGCTCACTGATACAACCCACAAGGTCAAAATAGGCACCACCACCACCTCCGACAGCAAAAAAATGTATTATCATACCATTCGCCAAAAACACTGCTCCTACTGATTACCACATCAACGGCAAAAACCTAAGCACACAACCCGTGGTGTGAGACCTGGATACTCAGGTTGACAACAATCTCACATTCAACCATCATGTGGCGGCAGTGGTCAGAAAAGCCTTTTACTTGGTTCATCTCATAAGTAAACAGATTTCATCCAGAAAAAAAAAGAGATTATTGCCTCCCTGTACTCCACCCTCATTAGACCTATAATTGAGTATAATGCCCCATTTGGTATGTTCCTCTCCAAACACCTGCACCAACTGGAAAGGCCACAGAAATATCTCACAAAGAGAATCCGTAGCCTCCAACACCTATCCTAGGTGGACAGGCTCAAATCACTATCACTTTACTCTGTATCATACAGATTGCTCAGAGGTAATCTGTGCCTCACCTACAAGGCAATATTGGAGCCTGCCCTACTAGAGATGTTCCATATCTGTAAGTCTAACTTTATGTGACATCAACAAAACCTGCTGGAGAGATAGGTTTGTCTCCCAGAGGCTGCCCCATCTCTGGAATAGACTTCCCATACATGTCAAACAGAGTACCTGGCTGACCCTCTTCAAGAGCAACCTTGATGAGTGGATGGGAAACCACAAATTTTTCCCAGGGGGTTCCACCTTTGTCCCTCATTGACAGGGGTGACAGGTGCTGACTGAGATTTCTTTTTTTGGGGGATAAACCCTTAGCTAGGCTTGTAAGGGCCCCAGGGTCGTTAGCCTAGTAATCTCCTATGATCCTGTGATCTTATTTTCTTGGAATGCAACTTCAGACTACAAAAGGCTTAATGGAGGTACAGTCCTTGGAAAGGGAAACAATGCAGCAATAAATAATAGGGAACATTAAAAAATTCTGAATTTTTAATACCTTGGAATAGCTTTACAACTCCAATGAGTGTGAAATAACAAAAAAGAGCTATAGGTATTTTAACATGTGTTTTCCTTGGCAAGATACATTCAAATGTGATACATAAAATAATGCAATGGCAAAAGGAAGAATTTGATAAAGAATGCACCATGAGGTTTCATTCAGCCTCATAGTGATGTGGAGTGAGGAAGCTGACTACAATATAACCACCACAGTGGCGAAAAAACTACTAAGTAACGCATTTTAATATGTGGAAGTAATGTAATCATTCTGTAGGGAGGAAAACACACTCTAGAGAAAATAAATATTTTGTTTAGGATGTAGATACCTCTTACAAAATCCAGACATCAATCCTTTTCAGTTTTTTCCACATTATATTTAAAGATTAACAAAAGAAACAAAAAGACTGCATGACTTTTCCATGTAACATAACACAAAGCATGAAACCACCTGGTTAAAAAAAAAAACACCATCTGCTGTAGTGTTCTCAAACAGCAATAGTTTCATGGAACAGAGACTTAAATAATAACCACTGTTAACTTGAAAAATGGACAGCTGGAATGTTAGTTTGAGTTCATATTACTAATATTAGCCTTTTGGTGGTCATGTAGATCAAAATAAGATCATCTTAGCCATAAAGAATAAAACAAATCAGTGTACCCCACAAGCCAAATTAACAGATCCAATGATATTCTAATTTTAGTAAATAGGGGACTAAGCTTGGAAGTAACACCAGACATTATACCCCTGACTTCATAAGACTACAACTGTCCAAAAGGATAGAAACGGGCCAAATAAAAAATTATATTATGTTGTATATTACAGGACATGGATATAAAGTGAAAGTATGAACCTCTTATACTAACTACCTCCAAAGCTTTAACATATTCCGCAGAAAAGAATTCAACGTGAATTAATTATTCTGTTTATTAAATTACTTTGCCTATTGTTATAAAGAAAGATGGCCTTTCATTAATAGCACAGCTTCCTCTACCCTCCTAACATCCGGAAACTACTGCATTACTTTATAACGCTGAATTTTAACATTTAATGCATTAAAAGTAGATAAATGTGGAAAAGCCATATTTACAGAGTTCATATTAAGTTGGAGAGGATTAAACAGCAGTTGTAAGACTTTTATAAGCTACTTAGCTGGAGATGGAGTACTCCAAAATAATAAGTATCTGAATCCATGCATGAACTTCTGCCCATCCCAGGATTCAATAAACTCTGTGTAGGCTTCACGTAGAGCCTACACAAAGTTTACATGTTAGCTTGATGATGCGCGGCACATGGCAGCGCTCAATGCATAGTAATGAGGTGTGCCTAAGCTAGGTTTTGTTGCGGGCAACCGTGATGCCAGCCAGGAAACCGTCTAAGTGAATGTAGATATCAATTCCATGTAAAACTGAGCACCCACAGTCTGTGGATTTGTGTGTAATGCCACAATGACCCCCAGGACTTTACATATAACTGTGAATCTGTTAGTTCAAGATATTTCCATAAAGGCCAACATAATGCAGGGACATTTAAAACCAGAAACAGACACATAATTGCCACAGATTTTGCACAGACATGTGGTAGAATGAAACACAAGCATAGCTGTCATTCCCTTTGAGCAAGATATGGGGACAAAGGCCCAATAATAGGGACAGACATTTAATATTGCACTGCCAAACCTAGAAAGTTGATAAAATAAATAGGTTATTAGCATGAACTGCCTGAAGTGCATGGAGTTTGAAACTCCAATGTCAGCCATCAGTTTCTTACTTCACTCTGCAATGAAATGACAATGATTTGTCAGAAACCAAAAATGTTGAGAGGAAGGAATCAGAAATATGAGAGAAAATCTGGATATTCTGCATACATGATGACAGTTGAGAGATATGCACTTAAATGTATGAAATACTGAGTCACATCAGTGCAGAGATCATCCCAGTGATATCGCAAAAAGCCACAAATTTGATAAGGAAAACATCTGGACATTCTGGGAATATATGGACAGGTGAGAGGTATGAATGTGAAGTATAAGATCCAAACACAGTACAGGACAGAGTACCTACATAGCAAAGTACTGTGATACCCTATTCCTGGCATTCTGCACTGAAGTTGTGTTAATGATCTGTAACAGGACAGGGAACTGCCATATAAAATGATCACTCATGGGAAATGTGTGTATTGAATAGGGACACATAGATGAACCTCAGGAATGAATACGGGGAAAGAGGACAGGTGAAACTCCATCATGTACAGCAGAGAGGAGCATGTCAATGGAAGATGGTTGTGGCAGCAACACCAAGCACATATCTATATGGTACAGTACAGACTCTACAGTGAAAATATGTTGTCTGTGACTGTCACACAAGGTGACATAATGGGGAGGATGTTTGTGTGAGATAAGATCCTTACATGAATAATACAGGGGACATCTATCAGGGATCTGACATACAACTGGGGTAGGGTGCATATTGTGAAGCTGTGCAAACGGATATGCCTGAATATGAGTGTTCTCTCAGCAGAGGTCTCCAGCAAGTGGGACACAGGTAAAGGATCATGGAAAACATTACAAAAAACAACCATAATTATGGACAATATCATAATACTACCACCACCACTAATCCCATGCCTCTGACATAACATATGTGATGTGGTGTGATAAGAGATAAGCCTGCACACACACACCTGAACAACTATTATGATACATCCATACTCCATGAGGGTAACCATGCACACTGTCTTGGCACTGCAATATCTGCCGTAGGTGTTAGGAGGGACGCTGCTATATGTGCATGCGACAGTATGGGCAGTACAGGCTTGTTGCCTTGTATGCATGGTAGATATATATATATATATATACACACATATATATATGTATGTACATGGCACAATCCCCACTGTCACAAAAGAGATACATGCCATTAATGTTGTCAAACACCCTCTGTATGTAGTGTGCGCATAAGCAGAAGAGGTAGCACACATGCATCTGGTGTAACAAGTAGATTGGTGTTCTGCACCATCAGTCATGTGTATTCCACAGAAAGAATACCTAGGTGTGACAAAGGTGGTACACTTCAGTTACAAGTCACTGGAAGATGTGTCGAGAGGAACATGAAGAAGGGTACAATTTACAAAGTTATTGGTGTGATGAAGGCTGGAAACCAAGAAGGCATTATGGCCTCTGATGTGTATATCCTACACATACTCAGTACTTGTGTTATATCCAAAGGAGTAGTCAGCACTCTGACCACATGCTAATGGATGTACCAGTTACACTTTACCCCAGGATACAGCCGACATACCTATTGGTCTGATTATAGGGTGTGATGTCCACATTATACTTGGGTGGTACGTTTGTTTCTTGATTCAACAAATCCGTCAAATCCCACCATGTTTCTTGTCACTGTAGGTGTTGTCATGGCTGTGGTAGCAGTTTTTTGTATGTGTTGATACTGTCTGTATTATACTAATACCACAGTTGGAGTCAATGACTGCCCACAAGCTGTAGTCTTTCAGGCAGCTGTTTGGACACAACATGTGTATATCATCTGTGATGCCAATCACTGAACTAATGGGCAGGAAAGGGCCTAGCAGACATCCCTGATGTACCGACCTGAGCACTGGACCTGAGATATAGGTCATGTCATACATTTCAACATAGTGGGATGCCATGTATGTCATATACTAGTCTACCCATTTGGTGATGTAGCGGTTTATGGCCACATATGGCAGTGTTGACTGAATACCTCAGTGTGTTTTTTTGTCAAATGCCTTGACCTGTTCAAGTTCCACAAAATAATACAATTGTCATCATGCATGCCCTTGATGACCTCTTTGAAGACACCTATCAGATGTAATGGACCTGATGCAGTATTAACTCACACAAGCCTGTTACACACACCTGGAATACTACGAGTGTCCATGAAGAAGAGGTCCATGATGATATGCTTGTCTACCTCACAGTCAAGGAGAGTCAGGATGTCTCTATATATGCATGCATCAGGTGTTGTCCCCCCAACTCAGGTGGATGCATGTTGAGGTACACCCTTGTATGGGAACATATGCCCTATGGAGGGTGTGTTAAACTGTGTTTTCAACCATATCAGGAAGATGTATGTGCTCAGTCACACCATAGGTGATCTCTGATGCTGTTACAACACACTCTTTCCATGTAACAGGCCTGGATGAAGGTAAAACAGTGCATGCTGCCATATTGTGATCTGGCCTAGGGTTCTGAAACAATCCCCCATGCAAGTATCACTGACAAAACCTCCAAGTTGGGGATTAAACCTTACATCAGTTGAGGGGTAACCAACTGGCTCACTGACAGAACACATTTTGTGAAAGTTGGTGAATCAACCTGTACCAGGAGAGCCATCACCACGGGCAAACCCCAGGGATCTGTGCTTGGCCCTTCACTGCTTAAACTCTATTTCTAGACAGTTCAAGCTGAATCTTGGTGGGAGTAGTGCATATCCAAAATTCTGACATAGCTGACAACATCAGCAGTGTCTGTTGAAGAGAATATAGTAATCCCAATAGGCCGGTGTAAAATGCTCTCTGAAATGTCAAGCCAACAAAAACAACACACACACACACACACACACACACACACACACACACACACACACACACACACACACAAACACACACAAAACCAGTTGACTGAGAGGATGATAGAAACCCTACCTAATTACACAGACTACAGAACTCAGTTAATGTACGCAAGTACCACAGCTCAAGTCCAACTTAAGAGTGTCGCAGACATTTTACAGCTGATGACATCAGCAGTGTCTGTTGAGGGGAAGATAACAGCATCCCACATGCTGTTGTACAATGCTCTCTGTAATGTCAAGCATGAGCTCACACACAACCAGTCGACTGTGGTGAGAATAGAACACCTACCTAAGTACACAAACTACAGAACACTGCACTTTTATGTAAGCACCACAGCACAACTCTGATTTTTACAGGACTGAAGGTGAACTTATAGTAGATGACATCAGCAGGACATGCAGGAGAAAAGAGGTTGGGAGGTCTGCATGCAATGGATGTGTAGGCATGTGCAAGTATCAAAATACTGGCAATCCAGGGCACTGGAGAAGTAACTGTAGGATACACACTTCTGCTTTGCTGTCTAGATACACACACAGACATACACTCACACCCCAAGTCGACTGCAATGAGAACAGAACCCCTACCTATCAAAGTACACAGACTACAGAACCTAGTACTTTACACAAGCTCCACTGCATAAGTCTATACAGGAGTGCAGGTGAAGTTATGGTAGATGAAATCAGCAAGACATGTGGAGGACAATAGCCTAGCAGTGTGAAAACACAAGTACCCTTATTGAGCATAGTTGAAGGTCATTTTCAGGAGGGCGAGTTTGTCACAGCACCAAATGGCCCTGTCCATGAGGGACACAAGTGCCAGCCCAGAGGTGACTTTACAATCACTCAACCAGTACTCAAGGTTGTGCTTGAACAGGGTCATTGAGAAGCACTGCTTCATATGCAATGGGGGCCTATTACAAAGGAGTGTGAATCATTGTGAGATATATCTGTCTCCCCAGGATGTTCAGTTTGTGTCACAGGTTACGTTGAGAAGCCTAGAGCCAATTATTTTTGTCCCATCTGAATTGCAGATGTCCATCGTTTCCAGAAAGGCAGGGTCTGAGACTGTTCTGCAGAGCAGGCATAGGTCACCTCTCAGGAGCTTGCATGATACTTAGTAAAGTGACAGCTATGTCAGTCTTTCCATGTATTATACAGATTAGAGTTTACAGCAGGGCATGTGTACCACTGGTATAGAGCTTTTATTTTAAACCTTTAAGTTACACATAATTGAAAAATTAACAGTATTGTATAGTTAGAAAGTGTGGTCTTTGAACCCACAACCTCTGACTAAAGTCTAATATCGTACTCTTGGTTCGTGCTACAGACTAATACATGCTCAATTTGATACAACTCTATAAAATATCAAAAAAGCTATCTTTAGCTTTTAATGCTACAATAACACTACTCTTCTCTCATTCTCTCCAAACTAGCCCCATGTATTCTTAAACTGAGCTCCTGGTCCATGGCAGCTCTGGAAAAAAACAAAACGGTATGCCATTATGAATACCAGTCCTGCCTATATTCAGCTTTTAAGTCTTACAAGTGCTCTCTGTAGTTGATACTAGTACAGTTGTGGGATGTCCGCAGTCCTAAATTCCTCTATCCAAGCATCGAGGATATCCCTCTTCCTCTGCCATAGGCCATTACAGCGATGCCTACACTGGTCACCAGTGCACGAGACACTGGTGGCACTGTTTACAGCATGGGCCAAACTATCCCAAGCTTACGACTTGTACTGGGAGCCAGAATAGTTCTTCTGCAGAAGCCTGGCACTGTGGCGTTTAACTAGGAGTCCAATAAAAATCTTGGACTCCTGACACCCCATCCCTGTGCCCTAAGTCTGACACCTTCTCCAAAAATATCTGTCATGTCTACCATGGATCAAGAACAATGGAGAATGTTGGTTTCCCACCAATTCCAGTTATTACATTTTCTGCGAGTGTGCACACTGTTTGAAAATGTTGCACTCTGCTTACCATCTCACAAACATGGTACTTGGCAGTGTGTACCTCCAAGCACCGTGTTTGTGCGATAGTAAGCAGAATGCAACAGTAGCAAGCAAAGCAATTTCAAGGTTACTGGATGTACAGGCACAACTGTGTGTGTGTTAGACAAATGTGAAAGCCATGGCAGTCCAGATAGCAGAAATATACTTACAGGAATATAGTACACAGTATACCTACAGTCATACATTTGAGAATAAATATGACAATGCATAGATAAATAAATACATAACTGACACAATACTCGTGCCTCAGCCCTCATACATATAATTAATATCAGCTACACCATGTCAAGTGTTATAAGTGAGAGTGACCATAATGGGAAGTGAAACAACAGTAAAAGTGTATGAAATATCCTGCATTCAAACCCAGGACCATGTGCATGGCAGTCCTACCTGTTGCTGCAAGAAGGTTGAGAAAACACTTGCCTACTTTGCAATTCATTGCTATAAACTGCAATGTCACAACAGTAAAACAAAGGTTGCTGACCCTGCACTAGAACACAGAATGATCTGGACTTCAATCCTACACTTCTCACTTGCTGACACAGGACTAGTTACATGACATCCCCTATTTTACTAATCATTCTTAAGGTCTTACTGTTAACTGCAGGGAATGTTACTTGCCTGGTTTGTGCGATGCCCAACACTATTAACTGAATGCATATGATTTCTATTTTTGGCTGTTTGGGTCCTGTCTACTACCTGGTGGGGTCCATCTGTTCAGTTTGCATACTGCTGGACTTCATGTAAACCAGATAAGCACAGCCAAACCTGACACACATTTTTTTCTGTCACCCGTGCTTGCATGAAATGGCATATCTCAAACAACATTGCCCAATCAAAAAAAAAGAAAAAGAAAGAAAAGGGATAGGTATCTGAAATGAGGAAATGCAACCGATGACATACACACTAGAAAATGTTAGCACACATGACATATTACTACACAGATCTGGATATGAACTCTCACTCCAATGCACCTTCAGAAGACAGGATGGGTGTCTTATCCCTCTTTGTCACACAAACAGCTTTGCAGCAAAGAATGTAACCCAATATGCAAACAACCAACTGCAACAGCATCTACAGTGATATCAAACCATACAAGTATTTGTACATTTAGTAGTTTTGGATATAGTGCACCTAGTGATCACAGAACCTGTCAAGATTATTGCTTGCAAATATGCAGCTCTGTCTTACATTTCTGTGTTTGCTGGCCATTCTTCATGTATCTGAGCAGTAATCTGAGACATACAGTATGTAAGCCATTCTATATCACTGGCCTTAAGATTTGTGAGGATTTTAAGAAGAAATGATATGATATGCAGTTGCCAAAAAATGAAAGGCAGGTTGGATGTGATGGAACACAACCCATGACTTGTGTGCTGCTTACTTTCATTTCCAACCTTACATCTAACATTTTGCAGATGTGACCTGACACACCCACTGGAAGTAACGCAGCCCACAGTGCTGTTGTGTCTTCCTTCTCTCAAACACTAATCAGTCACAGCTGCAATCCATTAAAACCAAACACTGGCAGAATGCCTACACTATGTTCACATGTCTAGACATATCCAATTTGTAGGCTTTAGCAATTCTAATCAGTTCATACCTCATTTGCATCTTCACCTTGCTGACAGCCCTGAATCTACACCACATAAAAAGGCAACCATGTAGCTACACAAACTGATGGTGAGAAGAGTTATGTGGAGAAGACTGAAGATATGCTATTATTTTGATATATATCTGCACAGTGGAGTACTGAACTTCAGAAGGTATGCTTCCATTTCTTCAGCTACATGCTGCATATACTGGAATTTACTTAAAAATTTTTGAAGCAAAGAATTTTACACTTTTATCTGTATGAATTACTTAGAAGTGTATTGATAAATTTGGCATGTTTGCCAAGCCATTTCAGAGGTATACATGACTGCTAATACATGAAAATGGAATGTTTTGTGATATACATGTACAAATATTTCAGTAACAGTTCCTTTGATAGAACTTTTAGCATTTCAAAGATGGTTTGTTTGCAAAATGTGTCATTTTCCTTTTTTTTTGGGGGGGGGGCACAGGTGAGTTACTGTTACAGCACAAACAAGGATGTGTTACTCTCCTTCTTTTGCATACTGCCTGTTCGTATTTCATATCTGTAGACTGTTGTATGTTTCTACAGGGGGTAATACTGACTGGCTACCTTTTCTGTTTTATGTGGAAACAAGTATTCCTTACCTTACGTGATATTTACATGTATTATCCTTCTGTTGTCTTGTAGGAGACTTATGAGTATGCCACCCAGTTGTTTCAATCCTTGGAGACCCCCTCCCTTCACCGATGCCAAGAACCAGATCATTGTAGATGCCTTTATACAACATGGTGCTTTTCTGCTGGAAAGGGGACAGGGAGACATGGCATGTAGGATGCAAATATGGCAACAGATAGTTGCAGATTTGAATGCTGTGGGGGTCATGGCAGGACATATGAGCAGGTGCGCCAGAGCAGCTGCAGTGGGCCGTGACCGGATAGGTACCGGGGAGGGCCTGGTTGGTGAACCACCACCGACATCCAATGAACAGTTCCTGGCTATTATCAGGGATCCAGACAGCTCACAGGAGAGTGCAGTACAGCATACCCTGGATATGGCAGCAACAGTGTCAAAGAATGCAAGCACGTCCCAAGAGGAGTTTCCAGGTAGGCTTTGTTATCTCAAATGTTGAATACTGTTGTATAGTAAAATGACTGAAATCAGTATGTTACTTCTGTGTCACATGCATTTTTTATGGCGGGAGGAATAAAGATTGGTGCAATTATTAGCTTACGTAGGAGTTGACAGCTACATCCTTGTTGACAGTATAATTAATGGACGTATAAAGAGCTAAAAGTATTGCCACCTGTGTTAATTTTAATTGTGATGGCATTGCCCTTACCTCTTGCTTAACTTCTTCCAGGCAATTGAAAGAAATATTTTAGTGTGTGCTGTTGATGTTAGGCCTGTTGTGTGTATTGCTGTAGTGTCTGTAATAGTGGCACCACTGTTAGTTTGTTAGCATATACTGGAATACAGTACTGTAAGTATTAGTATTGCCCTGTGTTCCTTGCTTTTTTATCAGATGGTGATCATGACAGTGAAAGTGTGAGCCTTCTGCCAACTTCAGTGCTTGTGCAGTCTGGCCATAACCAAAGTGTGGGTGAGGTGTCATGCAGGAGGGCTGACAGGGGTGCTCAGAGGGGGCCTGGTGTCCCTCCTCCAACTGCTGCAGGTGTCTCTTCCCATGACACTCAATGTATGTTTAGGGCCGTCATGGAGGCACAAGCATGTTCTCATAGGTGCTCCAGGCAAATGCTCAGGGTTGAAGATGTGGCTCAGACTCACATGTGTGAATGCCTCCTCCATGTTGCCGATTCCATGGATTGGGTGAATGACACATTGGAAAGTGGGGTATCTGTCATGGAATGTCTGCTGGGAGGGGAATAGCATCCTTGTGGGCATAATTCAGCCATATCATCTGCTGTTAGCCAATGTGGCTGTGGCCGATCCTGCTCCCATAGTGACAGTACTTCCAATGCACAGTCAGTGAGTGTGCTGTCCACACCCAGACATGGCAGGCCATGGGGTCATGGTCCTGGGTGCTTCTGAGACGGGAGCTCAAACAAGCAGACATTGGTCATGTTCAGGAAGCAGCAGTTCTTCTCACCATGGACGTGGACGTGTCAGTTCTCATAGTCAGGGACAACAAAGATGAACTGTCACTTCTACAATGCACAACTCACACCTGTCCAACATACCAAGACACAGAGCTTGGCTGTGTCCATGCAGACTCTTAAACACCAACTTCACCTGGAGGACTCCTACACACACACACACACACACACACACACACACACACACACACACAACAGTTACATGATTCAGCTGTGCAGCTTCAAACTAATTTTGTCTCAATGGCCATTTGTTGGGTTATCCAGATGTCTGTCAGCTTCTCTTTCTTACTCATAACACTCATCGACCTTTGGTGTCAGCCTAGGCCTCCTGCTCTCTCCACAAAACCCTATGCAACTGATAATAACTGTGCCATATCCTTGCTATCCCTTCTATATTTTGGATTCAGGAATACATAAACTTTGTGTCTGATGCTCAGGGTGCATATCTGACAAAGTGCTTACTAATTCTGCATTTGTGGTGTTGAAATAGCAAGTTTACCTTTGACGTACATTCACCTTGGAAAGTTACAAAACTGATAGCATCAAAATTTCCCAACTTTATTGTGACTGATGTGAGGGTTGTGAAGTCAGAAACTGCAATGTGCATCATTACTTTCTAATTTCTCTCTCTAATGAATTTCCATTACAAATGTAAGGTTGCTAAACTGGGCCATGAAGTGACCATCACTACTTTTCAGGGGTATGACTGTCTGAATCTTTGATGTCCAAGGCCTACTACTTAATAATGAACATACACAAGTCACACAAATGTCTGCTGCCACATTTTAAGAAAATTTCAGTACCGATCTCCCACCTCTTACTTGCTTATAATACCTTATAATACCAATTAGTGTGATACAAGGATATGCCACCCACTCATATTATTACACAATACACTCCAAATTAGAGACGTACATTATAAAAGCAGCAGCTGACATGGTTGTAGTTGAGGGCTGACTCTGTCTGATGCAAGAAGTACACAACCATTACATGGATATATAAAGGTTGTGAGCTTGGCCTAGCATCATTGTTATGTCATATATGTGTGTAGGAGGAAGGTATTAGGCCCCAAGGTAGTGAGTGAGTGTGCTATTTGTTGTCTCTTAGCCAATGCAAAGGCATGCTGGGCATGCCCCCCCCCAGCAGCTGGTGGTTCCCCCTCTGACTGCTCATCTGACTGTCGCTGTGGTGACCTTGGCATTAGTGCTGGGATGTGTACCCCTTCCCCTTGCTGACCCTGCTGAAGCTGTTTCCTCAGGATAATGTTGTGCAGCATGGCATATACAGTGAATATTTCTGTACAGGTCCGTGGATTGTACTGTAATGCAGGGTTTCCCTAGATGTATCTAGACACTGGAACCATAACTTCAGCAGCCCAAACACACACACTATGATATTTCTGGTTTGAGCGTGTGCATCATTATGGCTTTCTTCTGTGAGTATGTGTGCATTTCTGATGGTTGTCATCAGCCACAGTTCCAACGCATAGCCTGCATCCCCCCGTAGATGACCCTGTGGGATATCTCCTCCAGCAAACATCTGCTACAGATGGGAGGTGTGCCAGATATGTGAGATGTGGTAACTGCCAGGGTTGGCAGCACACACATTCAAGATGATACCCCTGGCATTACACACAGCTTGGCATTTGAGTGGTAGCCCTTTCTGTTAAAGTAGAGCCTAACCTGTTCCCCAGGTGGTGCCTTCATTTCTTTGTGTGTGCAATATTTGGCACCCAGTATTCCAGGGCAGTGTGCTACACAGAAGAACTCTTGCATTTTCTGGCCCTCTCCTAAGAAATGCAGGGAAAATATATAGGGTCATTGGCATGTGGGTGCACAGCATTTAGGAATTGGTAGAGAAACCTAGTAGATGCTGATGCCTGTGACACCTCCAGCAAGTGCTCTGCTGGTCTCTGAAAGGTACCTGTAGCTAAGATTCTAAAGGCTACACACATACCCTTGTCTCCACTGGGATGGGTTCCCCTCAGTTGCTCTGGCTCTGAGTTGAGGACGGCAATGATCAGAGAGTTCCTGTAGTATGTCCTTGCCTACACTGTAGCGCTCTACAATTTCTACATCATGTAGGTTGTGAAATGTCAAACGAGGCCTGAAAACTCTTCTCCTCTCATTTTAGGTATATTACCAGCAGCAGCAGCATTGGCTTCAGCCTGTAGCACATACAAATAAATTAAAGCAGCAGCAGCTCATAACAATCTGTCCGTGTAATCTCTCTTCTGTGGCTGTATTTTGGAATTCACAGGGAAAACCAGCATGAAGTCTACACAGATGCTTTGTAGCTTGTTGAATAGCTCCACTGTGTTAGATTGGTTAATTAGCATATAATTTAGCTGCTTATGCTGTAATTAGCATGCCACAGTGTTTATCTTGTTTGCGTGGGGGTGTGCAACTGTACATGGTGCTTACTGAATCTAAAACTTTCCACGCCTGTGTGCGCATTGCGCTATGACATGCACACAGTGAAAAACGACTGTGTAGGCTTTACTGAATCCTGGAGCTTATTATAAAAAGAAGTTGATATAAGAATCTTAAATTCAAAAGTCTGTAACAAGTAGAAGAAATCATCTCAAATACTGTGGTCAATTTTAAATCTTTACACAACTGGCTCAATATTGGAGAAGCACATTTTCTGAATATCGTACTCGGAAACTTGTATAATCTATTTTCTATTGTTTCTTCCCATGGAATCTTAGTGCAGCCATCTTGCCACAAAACTTTTTTTTCTAGATATCATGAAATATACTGTAATATGCACATCTTGGGGAAATACATTTACTTTATTTATTTTGAATTTAACTGCGGTAGAGCACTGATCCCAATGGACCCATTTCAGTCTTAACCTGGGGTTGAAACAGTTACATGACATTATATACAGAGTAAATAAAAAAAATGCAATATATACATATATTATATACAAAGTGAATATCATAGTTGGCTTGAGAGAGTAAAGGCAATAGATAAATAACATTATATACAGAGTGAGTGAAAAAAAAACACAATATATACATGCATTAAATATAACTCTCTTTCGGCTTTTCCCAGTTAGGGGTCGCCACAGTGGAACTCCGGTCCGTTAACGAGTGGCAGTGGATTTTTACAGTGTTGAGTTGCCAGCCCGATGCCCAACCTTCAAAGGCGACACACCCATTCACGCACGTATTTACATGCATTAAATACACACTGGAAATCAGAGTTTGTATGCTGAAAGTACCACAATCAAAACCAGAGTCAGAACAAGTATGTAGACAGAAGAAGGGAATGAACAGGTTAAGTTATAAGACCAGAGAGATAACAGTTCCATTTTCCTAGAGTTTTGAAATGTGCTTTTATTTGTGAATGGAAAATGGGGTAAGAGGAATGACCTTTAAGAAAAAAAAAAAGAGAGATATTTCCACAGTTTGTGAGGAAGGACAGAAAAAACATGTTCTGTGCAGCAAAGCCTAGTTGGGAGGGGGGATTGGAGGACAGGACATGACTGGTTAAGATGTCTAAGACAGTATGTTGGTGGATCTCTGAATAGTCTGGAAGCTAATGAAGAGAAGTTGTAATTCATCATAAGTTTATATAGTTGAGATACAAGCAGAAAGTAGCCAGTTAGCTTTTTTAATGCTTTAGCAATGGTGCCCATTTCTTGGGAAGAGATTGATGAAGCTGCAAATGGCATTTCACATTCACTGAATGGTGAATATACTTCTTTTAGAAGCTGCAGCAATTAGCAGGAGACAGTTTTCTTGATGAGCGAGTAAGATACCTTTACCTATGGCAGTTCTACAAGGTCTGGATAGAAAAGGGGAGATCCTATTAGCCCAGAATAGGACAGAGTTGATTTTTTTTGTGTGTGCAGTCCACATGGAGCTGAAAAATTTGGAAGGGGTCAAACCAAATCCATAGGTATTTGAATAAAGTGATATTTTCAATAGTGTTATTAAGGTGATCGAGGATTTTGAGAGCCTTGGCAATAGAAGTGAACTTTTGCCTAGCATCAAAAAGCATTGTTTTTATCTTAGAGGAGTTTAGTAATAATTGTTTATTATAGGCCCATTGAATAAGGACATAAAAACTTCCTGAAGTTATAGCTGAAAAGAAGAGAGAGAATGGGTGGAGTGGAATAGGACCGTGTCATCAGTAGCTCATCAGCACAGAGCAGGATAGGAACATGTTTAAAAAAAAAAAAAAAAAAGGTTTTGTTAATGTATCCAGAAGAGAGGAGAGGTGCCACAATAAATCCTTGAGGGATACTTTCTGCAGAGCGAGTGATGTAGAGGTTGATGAGTTGAAATTAATTGAGAAGTGGAAGTTAGGGAGAGAGAGTTGCTGAACCAGGGCACTGTGTCATCACTAAGGCCTCTTTCAGTGAGATGGTCTAGGAAAAATGAGTGATTTACAAGATCAAAGGCTCTGGTTACGTGAAAACAAAATTACTCCAGTAATCAGGCCTTTGTTCTTTCTAAGAAGAGTGCTGTCACTCAGTGTCCAGATAGCTGTGGATGTACTGCAACCAGTCCAAAAGTCATCCAGCTTTTGAGACAGAAGGTGGTACTGGTTGATGTACTGAGCGAGTTACAAACAAAGTAATTCTTCCAGAATTGTTCCTAAGGTACAAATGGACCGAAAGACCGATGGACTGGAGGGATTGGGTTTCTTAGGGGGTGGTTTTACAATGGCATTCTTCCAGACATTAGGCAAGTTACTAAGTTTAATGCACAGATTGTAGATGTGTTTCAAAGTGGTTATGATGTTGTCTCTACAGTGATAAATAAACCATGGGTGAAGGCTATCACCCCCAAAAGGGCTATCAAGTTTAATTTGTTGAAGCAGAGGGTAGACATCTTTGGATGCGATAGTTCTGAAGTACAATGTAAGGCTGTATGGAAGGGAAGTGGGAGTGTCAGATGCAGTTTGGAACTGGCTAGAGAAGGGGCTGGGAAGGTTAATGAAATGAGAAAAGTAATCAGAGTCAGAAAGTTGAGAAGATGTACAATTTATGGAAGGAAAGCTTTTCTGTCCTGTAAGACAGCTTACATCTTCCTAGAAAATGTTTTGGTGATTTTATTACAGAGGTTTGGTGCGATTCATCAACTGACTTTTATGACAGCATATTGCTTGCTTGGCAAGGTTGCATAATTGTATGTAGCATTGTTTATATTAGTAAAAAGTGCTTTCCAAAAATGCCATGTATTGTCTCTGAGATGCAGAAGAGCTTTAAGCTCATAGGTTAAGCAGCTGTTACTTTTAGGTTTGTACATTCTTTGAATTAATGGGAAGCAGGAGCTTTGCAGGTCAGTCAGTATAGAGGAGAGTAGTTCTGCAATAGTGCTACAGTCAGATGAGTTCAAAACTGGTGAGCAGTCAATTAAGGAGAGCATTGACTTAAGTTTGTGAATGGTATTCCATGATTTATTACAGAATGACATGAGCTTTGAGTGTTCGCACATATGGATGATGGATATGATAACTAATAGGGCAGCCGTCAATAAAAGATGGTGGACAGATGGTGATGTTCAAGATGAAAAGGTTGTTAGTTAATATAAGATCTAGTTGGGAGTGGTGAGATGTATTGAGGCGGGGTCTGGTAGTTTGATATATGACCTAGATGAAATGTACTAGAAGAGTATTCAGGTCATTAGAAATGGAACTGAACAGGTTGAGATTGAAGTCTCCAAGTATTATAAGACTTTGATACTTGTGAAGGAAGTTATTTCTTTTAGTAGGTTATTTATTTTGGCAAGTGAGCAAGGAGGTGGTAGATATGCTACAGTGAGATGTAGTATGGTATTCTTGTGGGAGAGAATGGATACAAGTAGCCAGTAAGAATAATTTTTTGTGTTAGTGTTTGAGCAAATAGTTGGACTTTCAAGTGTGACTTAAACAGAAGGAGAGTTCCAGCTCCTTGTTTTATGGCTGGCCTAGGGTAAAAAAAAGTAGTTATAAGCAGGGGAAAAAATGATGTAAAGAAGGATTGTTAGCCTTAACCCATCATTCTGTGACAGCATCTAAATCGGGCTTATGGAAGGTAATGAAGGTATTACTCTGGTCAGTTCTGTTTCCTATACTTCGTGTACCGATTAGGATATTGGGAAGTGGAGAAGGAAGTAGGTTAGCTTTGATATTCAAGGAAGGAGTAGGAGTAAGAGTACGACAAGTAAAAATTTGCAGAGATTTCTGGACAAGTGCAGGAGCAGATTATTAAATGATAAATACGTATATACATAGAAGGTGCTAATAATGGAAGTAGCTGGAGTCATAAGTGGGGTAGGATATGGTAATGGAGGGAAGATGGCTGATATGTACAGGCTGCTTAACTTTGAATGAAGACAATATACAACTGCAAACAAATCCAAACCAGCCCAGAAGTTGAAAATGTTGAAACACAGATACCCAGTAGGAAGGTAGCTGGAATAAAGAAGCTGAACCACGACAAAGTAAAATCTTTTTTAATACAAAATGGTGAACGCTTTTGCAATGGTAACCATTGCTTCATCAGACAGATCATTCAAACAGCAACAGTACTTAAATACTTTAATTCATTACTAAAACAACCAATCCCTACCACTCAAAGTTAATTCAGCACTCAGCAATCAGTTAGTTACTATGATTACGTTTTGTCCTTAGTTAACTGCTGAAGTCAGAAAAACTCTGTTTAAAAAACAAATGCACAAAATATAAAGACAAGAACATGTGGATAAATATAAATAAAATACATGTCCATGAATAAATACATATACTCAAGTTCCCCATTTAGTAACTATTTATGTGCATAGATATAAATATAAAAATATATATAAAAATATATATAAAAGTATAAGCAGTACACACTCAACAACTTGCAGAAAATGCATGTTGTTGGAAAACCTGTTCCGCTCACCATAAGTGGCAAGAAGTATGATTTTTTTTTTTTTTTTGCGAACTGTCAACAGCTCAATGCACAGGTTCATAATATCTGCTGACTAAAGTACAGTGACAATGAAGCAAGAATGGGTGTTTTTTTGCCATATTATGAATATGTGCTACATTGTTAATGTTTCTATTAATGTGAACTGGGTACTTGATAAAACATTAGTTTTTTGGTTGGAAATATTATGAATATATGGCATATGTCAATAAGTATGTTAACCTGAACCAGCAGGTGATTACTTGGTACTTTATTGTACCAAATGAAAGTCTATATATTATGCTAAAAACCTTGTCAATGACAGCAGCTGCATGTGTGCTACATTTCTTTATATATTCAAAATTATTCAGTAATAAAATATGCATATTAGCATAATTACCATACCTCTGTACATCTCTTGATTATTGTACTTGCATGGACTGTGATTTAGTATTTTCATTTGCCAAGTCAGCAGAGCGGTCATGAATGGCTCATCAGGTGAGTGAGGTACTTGGTAACACAAAAATTATGATTTCTTTCTGGAAATATGAGTGTATGGCATGAGTTCAAAATTACATTAATAACTTCAGCCAGAGGGTATTTCATTGTATCGACAAAGTATACACAATGCTTAAAAAACTATGTACTGTTAGTTGGTGTCTTAATAGTACTGCAAGGCAGATATTTACATTTATCTATCCAGTGAATATTCAGATATGCACAGTATTCATAATTCTGCAAATATTTCAAAAATGGAATGCCATCTACAAATCCAGTTTGCAGCCAAATACAGATAACATTTGCCCGAACAAAAGTCACACTGATAGTTGAGGTCTATGCACTATGGTTACAGAGTATTAATGCTTGTTTGCATAACTGTAAGTAAATGTATACATTATCTAATTACTTAAATATAAAATTATTATGACATCTGGCTTACAATATCACCACTGTGAAGAGTGTGTACTGAATAACTTTTACATTTCTAATTTTCATATTTTACCATTTTTGAGATATATACATTTGTTTACAGCTAGGGTGAAAAATGCATTTTCTGAATTTAACTGTCTGAAAGCAGAGGAACTCTGGAAACATGAGGTGGGCAAAAGACTGTGAACATATAAAACACGTGAAGTGCAACAGACTGCACAGCTAGAAAGAACTGAAGATGGCTCTGACATATGCCTTTTCTCTATCCCGATGCCCCGATGCCAGTCATAAAACATCTGTGGGCTTCAGATGATGCTAAGACTCTGGAAATTGGGCCAGTAATGGGCTTCTGCATGGCAGAAAGTCCAAAGGATTAGTACTACAACAATGTCTAAGAAGAAAGTACAGTTGTGTAAAATCTT
The DNA here is from genome assembly GCF_019279795.1 of Protopterus annectens. Lineage (NCBI taxonomy): Eukaryota > Metazoa > Chordata > Ceratodontiformes > Protopteridae > Protopterus > Protopterus annectens. Next base: position 766,133,752 of record NC_056748.1, on the reverse strand, counting down.
GCCATAACAGTAGAAGTCCATCTCTTCATTGTTGCAGTATTCATAACTGAAAGGATCTCCTGCCAAAGATAACCCAACATCCAGCCAGTATACCAAACCCTTTAGTACTTACAGGAACCATATTTCACACACACACTCCCCCGTGCAGGGCACAGGATATAAAGGTGACGTAAGGACGCACACATTCAGAACTGAAAAAGCCCCAGGAGGAACAGAATGCCCCTAGGGACAAGGAATATGTGCATTCAGAAGAAGTAAAGGGAGAACACCCCCTCTGCCAAGAGGGCAAGAAAGAACAGGATAATGCAGATGGGGCAGGAGGGAGGGAGTGAATATGCAACAGTGAAGAGAAGGACATCTACTGTTATGGTGAGATTTTACACAACAGTACTATGTAGTTCCATATCACTATTGTAGTATTCGTAATTGAGGACAACGTACAAAAGCTCAAAAGGAAAGTTGGGAGGAGGATGGCAGTGAAAAGCCTTCCAGAAACCCATGCAAGGTAGCCCTGGCAAAGTGTCTCTAGCCCTGGAAATAATCCAACTTGTAATGCTTAGTGAAGGTATGAACAGAAGACCAAGTTGCAGCCTCAAGGATAGAATTGGTATCCAGCCCCTTGAAAAAGGCACCAGAGGCAACAGCTCTGGTAGAACGATGCTTTACTGATGAGGAAGGACATTTACCATGAAAAGAATAACAAAAAGAAATGGCCTTAGAAATCCAGGAAGATGTAGTTTCTTTAGAAACAGCCAAACTCAATGATCTGGGAAGAAAGGAAACAAAAAGCTGCTCAGATTTGTGAATAACCTTAGTTTAATACAAATAATATCTGAGCTGTCTAGCCAAATTCAAGGTGTGAAGAACCTTCTCACTGCCAGACTGTGGTGACTGAAAAAAGAAGGCAGATGAATAGACTGCTTAAGGGACAACTCACTGACCACTTTAAGCATAAAAGGAGTAGTATTAAGAGGCACCTTGTCGCTGTGAAAAACTAAAAAATAAGGAACAACCACGACAGCCTGAAGCTCAGATACCCTCTTAGCTAAAAGTGAGGGCCAAAATAAGAACAGTCTTCCAAATACAATATTGTAAGGAAGATGAAGCAGCAGGCTCAAAAGGAGCTCGAGTCAACAATTCAAGAATAAAATTGAGGTCCCAGAAAGGCAAAACTGGCTTCCTGGGAGGTCTGATATGAAGGATGCCTTTAAGAAATTGCTTGACCTCAAATCTAAAGGCCAGAGGAGGAGGAGGAGTCAAGGGCAAACAAGCAAAAATTGCTGACAGGTAAGCTTTAATGGAAAAATATGCCAACCCAGCATGGAGCACATCACACAAATAACAGAGAACCAGAGGAACCTCCACAGATATGGGATCCTGGTTTCAACAGAGGCACCAGACAGAACATCACTTCTACTTGGACAAATCTGATTTCTTGGTGGTAGGCTTCCTGGCCTCCTGAAGGACCCAAAGCATGTCCACTGGAAAGTGGTGCCTAAAAAAGATCAAAACACTACCACTCTCAATGTCAGTTGAAGAGTGAACAAGTGACGATGGACAACAGACTCCTTTGTCTTGTGTGAGAAGGTCCACCCAGTGAGACAACTTGTGGTGATTAATCCTGGCCAAGTGAAAAAGAAGAGGGGAAACAATGCTGTATGGGTCAAATGGGAGTCACTAGCAAGATTTTGGGAGATTCCTGCCAGACCTTGTACAAGACTCTTGGACGCAGAAAAAGGGGAGGGAAGGTGTACAGAAACATCCTCTTCCAAAGAAAAGACAGAACATCCACTTTTCAAGCCAGAGTACCTGGGAATCTGGAACAGAATAGAGGAAGCTGTCTGTTCATGATGGAGGCAAAAAGATCTACCTGAATACCCTTCCAATGGACAATGTCCAGGAACACATCTTAGTGAAGCATCCATTTGTGAGCTTGTGTGCTGGACCTACTCAAAGACTCTGCCAACAGACTGTGCTCTGAGGGAATCTAAGATGTCTGAGAGTGACTTGATACTGGACAGCTAAGATCCTAGACCAGAAGAGGTAGTCTGCAAACAAGATAGGACCTTGTACCCCCTTGCTTACTGACATACCACATCATTGTGGTACTGTCTATGAAAATTGTGAGGGCTGTGGGATGAAATTGAGAATGATACGCCTGAAGAGCTAGAAGCAGGGCTCTCATCTCCTTCATATTGATGTAGTCTGCCCTCTGATGCAGAGATCCGGAATCTTGAGAGAGCTGAAGGAGGCCCCCCCATCCCCCTGTCTGAGGCATCTGTAAAGAGTTCTTGAGTTGGGGCTGGAGCTTGGAAATGAAACCTGGGTTAAGAGTGAGTTGATGATTCTTAACCAATTTGGAAGGGACATGGAAAGATGGAAGGATAAAAGCAACCTGGCCAAGAGAAAGGGGAAGCAAACTGTCAAACATTACCTGGTTTGTCCTGAAAAGTAAGTTTTTGGGAAGTAGGGGTTTGAGAAGACTTAACAGGAGGCACACATCTGGAACAAAAGCAGATTTAGAAGTGTAATTCCTTTGAAACTTTGGAATAGGAGAAACAAAAATATGTTTAAATTCCTGCAAGGCCTTGCCCTTACCCTGGACAGACTTGAAAAGTTCAGCAGCAGCACCAAAAATATTTTTATTAACTAAAGGGCAAAGCTAGCAGTCAAAGCCATATGTAAAGCTTCATAACAGAACCAAATGCAGCATTGCTGGAGGAGGCATCAGTTGCATCATAGCTGCACTAAGAGTGGTGGACAACTTGGCAAGTGGAACCAACAAGGACAGGGCAGAAACCTTTTCCTCAGTGTCAGGAAGATCAGACATTATCTGAGAAAGGAAGGCCAAAAGTACCTGGTCATATGAGTCTAGTAGTTAATGGCCCTAAAAGATAAGTTGACAGCTGTATAAACCTTCTTGTCTAGCCTCCACATAGCCCTACTACCCTTATCAGAAGGAAGCAGCTTGGTAAAGGGCAACAGCATGCAAGGCTTATCAGAAGAGAAAGACACAACAAGAAGGATCAGCAGAAGGGCATTTATACAGAGATTTATATTCATTAGGCATCTTTTAAAATCTGTCAGGTTTCTTGGAAGTTAGGGGCTGAGAAGCTGCTGAAAAGGTATCCAGGATGGCAGCCAGAAAGTACAGTTGTGTACACTTACCATAAATGTAGATGTTCGAGTGTATTCACTGCTGCAGTCATTACATTTGGGTAATCTGCTGGCAGGTTGCCCTCAAGTCGGCCTGAATATCAAAGTCTTGGGTCCTGCATCGGTTGCTGTCTCCTCTTCCATGACGCCAGGTCATCAGGGGTATAAAACAGGCAGCCAACGCCATTTTCTTCAGTTTTTCTTGCCCCAGATGTCAGGTGCCCCCCAAATGGGAAGCAAAAATAAATAAATAAATAAATATATATATATATATATATATATATATATATATATATATATACTATAAACTTTACCTTCATCTAAAAGCACATACACCACAAAGGTTGTAGAATATAGTGAAGGAAAGAAAAGCTGTAGAATAAAGGGGGATGGCGGGTGGGTAACCCGGACTGCAACAGTGAATATACTTGAACATCTACATTTATGGTAAATGTACACAACTGTACTATGTTCTTCATGTTTCACTGTTGCAGTCATTACATTTGGGTAGAATCCCAAAGCTATGGATGGGAGGCTGGAACTAAATAGCATTAGGAGCGGTTATAAGGCCCAGCAGAACTGCAGTGGCAAAGCCTGCCCTGGACTTAGAGAAGAGAGGCAAATGATAATGCTTTGTAAAAGTATGAACAGAACTCCAAGTAGCAGCTTCTAGAATGTCTTTGGTTGGCACCCCTCTGAGAAAAGCTGCTGATGTAGATGCAGCCCTGGTGGAATGTGACCTAATGCCCATGGGCACCGGTTTACCATGATGCAAATAGCAAAAACTAATGCAGTGGCTTATCCACTTTGAAATGGTCTGCTTTGAAATAGCCTTTCCCTCTGATCCTGCAGCAAATGCCACCAGGAGCTGCTCAGACTTTCTTAGAGAGTTGGTCCTGTTTAAGTAGAATCTTAGTTGTCTGTGTACGTCCAAGGAATGCAGAATCCTCTCCCCCTTGTTCTGCGGATTTGGGTAGAAAGTTGGCAGGTGAATAATTTGGTCAAGAGCCACACTGGATACCACCTTAGGCATAAAGGAAGGATTGGTCCTGAGGGGCACCCTGCCTGGGTAAAATATAATAAAAGGCTCCACAGCCATGAGGGCCTGTAGTTCTGAAACCCTTCTTGCTGAAGTGATTGCCAGAAGTAAAGCTGTTTTCCAGGATAAAAACTTTATATCTGCAGTTGCAGCTGGTTCAAATGGAGGCAAGGTAAAATTTTCCAACACAAAATTGAGGTCCCATGCAGGAATTGGTGATCTTCTGGGAGGCCTTAAATTTTTGGCTCCTCCAAGATACTGTTTTAGCAAAGGATGAGAAAAAATTGGTGGCTCTGTGTTGTAATGAACCGAGATGGCAGAGGCATGGATTTTTATTGATGAAAAAGATAGGCCCTCGTCAAGCATCTCAGTCAAGTATTGTAAAATCTGAGGAATATTTGGCTTTGCTGTGTCAGTTCCTTGTGCTTGGTACCAAGCACAGAATCTCTTCCATTTATCAGCATAAGATTTTCTAGTACTAGGCCTTCTGGCTTCCAAAATGACATCCATCACAGATTTACTGAGAGGTGTTGTTTGAATAACTACATGATCAGCCATGCTGCCAGGTTCAGAGTTTGGAGCTGATTGTGCAGGATTTGATTGTTGTGCTGAGACAGTAGATGAGGTATTTGAGGCAAGTACCAAGGAGGGAGTTGAGACATATTCCTTAGGATTGGGTACCAGTACTGGTGAGGCCAGTCCGGGGCAATTAGAATCATTTTTGTGTTTTTTTTCCTGTCTGACCTTTAGTAAGACCTTGGGAAGAAGAGGCAGAGGAGGAAAGGCGTAGACTGATAGGTTTTTCCAACTGAAGGATAGCGCATCCACTTTCCATGTTTGTCTGAGATAAGTCCTTGTGCATAATTTGTCCAGTTGATAATTCTGGGGAGAGGCAAATAGATGTCCGGGCTCCCCCATTTCTTTGTTATCTTGCTGAAGACTTGTGGATCCAGTTTCCACTCGAGAGGGTACATAAGGTTTCTGCTTAGGTCGTCTGCCAGAGTATTTTGTTTTCCTGGCAGGAATTGAGCTTGAAGATGTACTTGGTAAGTCAAGGCTGTGTCCCACAATGCCATGGCTAGTCTGCAAAGGGGGTAGGAATGTGTGCCCACCTGCTTGTTTAAGTACCACATAACTGTGGTGTTGTCCGTCTTTATCAGTAGTTGTCCTGGATGAAGTAAGTCCTTGAAGGCTGTCAGGGCATTCTTTACAGCTAACATCTCTTTCTGGTTGATATGCAGATGCATTTGTTTTGGGCTCCATATGCCCTGAATGCATCTCCCCGCCAGGTTGGCCCCCCAAGCATAGTCTGATGCATCTGTAGTTAGGGCCTGGTTGGCAGGGGGTAGAGTGAAAGACCGTCCCATGTTCTGGTGACATGTCTCTGCCCACCAAAGAAACTCCTGTTGTAGGCAGGGAATGAGAGGAATCACTGTTTCCAGACTGTGACAATGTTGACTCCATAAACTTTTTAGGTACCACTGTAATTTCCTCATACGCAGTCTTGCATATGGAATCAGTAGAATGCAGGATGCCATGAACCCCAAAGCCTGCAGAATTTGTCTTGCAGATAACTGGATTTTTGTTGCCATCTGTTTGAAGTAAATAGTCAGTTCCCTTTGTTTGTCTGGCGTAAGGTAAGCCATCTGGGTAGCTGTATTCAAGCTTGCACCCAGGAATGTAATCTTTTGAGAGGGTACCAGTTGTGATTTCTTTTAGTTTATTATGTACCCTAGGCATGTTAGAAGCCTTTTCACAAATGCCAAATGTTGGAGAAGAATGTCCTTGTTTTCTGCTTGAATGAGACAGTCGTCCAAGTAAGGATAGATTTGTATACTTCTTTGTCTACAAAATGCAATTACTGGTAACAGGCACTTTGTAAGGACCATGGGCGCAATAGATAAGCCAAAGGGCAGTGCAGAGAATTGGTAATGCATAAAACCAGCCTTGAAGCGGAGGTATCTTCTACACGATTCCCTTATTGGGATATGCAGGTATGCCTCTTTTAAGTCTAGAGTCACTAGCCAAGCGTTCTTGCCCAGCATGGGCAGAAGCTGCTGCAAAGTTAGCATTCTGACTTTTGGTATGTCCAAGAATGTGTTCAAAATCGATAAAGCCAGTATTGGGTGCCAGGCATGGTCTTTTCTGGGTACCAAGAACAATCTTGAGTAAAACCCTTGTCCTTTTTCCTGTTCTGGTACTGGCTGAATAGCCCCCATATCCATGAGGGACATAACTTGTTTCTGTGCCTCTGCCCATTGATTTTGTGGCAGATCTGGCCAACCGTTTGGAATTGGCAAGGTATGAAAATGAAATCTGTATTCCCTGGGATACTATGTTTAATACCCACTTGTCCTGGGTTATTAACTGCCAATTTTGAGCATGAAGTGCTAGTTTTCCCCCTAAGGGGGCTGCCAAAAGATAAGTGCTTGGTGATGGAAGAGGGAAGTCATTGAAACTGTTTACTATAGGGTTGTGCATTATTTCCTCCAGATTTGGAGGTAGAGGCACCCCATTGCTTTGACCTCTAAGAATCCTGTGATTGGTATCTAGAGCCCTTAGGGCACCTGGATTTGCCCCGTGAAGCTCTGTCGGACACAGGAAAGGACCACTTTTTTGTAGGCCAGTGTCTACTGAATCTTGGTGACTGCACTTGTAAAAAGTCTTTTACAGTTTGCATAGATTTAGCTTTGTCTTCCATTTTATTTAAAACCTCTTCTGCCTTATACTAAACAGAGTATCATGCTGTAAAGGTGCATCCAACAATTTAGCTTTAACATGATCAGGCAAATTTTGCTCCTTGAGCCAGGCATGCCTTCTAATCACAGATACAGTAACTGCGGCCCTGCAGGAGGCCTCCAAGGAATCAAAACCACATTGCAAAGTATGCTTTCCAACCTGTTCTGCTGCATGCAGTAATTCTTGTAATTCTTTATTTTCCACACATTCAGAAATCAACATTATTTTCTGTTTCAATAATCCCATGACATGCTGTTGATATTTAAGCATATGAAACTGGCAGTTTAAGGCCCTAATTGCCAAGGTTGCAGACATATAAACCTTCTTTCCCCATCTATCCAGCACCCTGGAATCTCTATCAGAGGGGGTAGGATTTTTAGCTGTTGAGGCCTTTACAACTTTGGGACCCTGTGAGATAGTTTCAGGGTCAGCAGCAGGGTTTTTGAATAAAAATTTGTGTGAGTCAGGAACCATGTAATATCTGTCTGGCTTGCTAGGAGCCGGAGGTAAGGAATCTGGAGTCATGCTTGATTCCGAGAGCACATCATCAACAATGTCTAATACAGGAGGTATGGCCAAAGGCCTATGCTGAGGGAGAAGGAGGAAATCCCTAAGCCTCTTTTTTGATTCTGAGAAATCTTGACTCTCCCAATGAAAATGTTCCCTCAACGTATGCATGGTTTCTCCAAAGGAATAATCTTCAGGAGGAGATGGATTCCTCTGCATCTGAATCCTCAAAGGATTGTATAGAAAATTCCTGATCAGAAGAGGAATCAGAAGAAATAGAAACCTGATCTGAAGATTCACAGTCAGTGTCTTGCCTAGGCCTCTTATCGGGGGGGGGGGTGTGGAAACCCCTGATTAAGGTAATTAAGTCTTCAGCCATTTTGATCATCTGCTTTTTGGGCATAGAGGCCTGAGCACGTGGCTCATGTGTCATTTGTTAAGCTTAGAAGTTGCTTTTGTCTTTGTTTTTGAAGCTGGCATCGGTTTTATATAGAAATGCTGAGGCCTGAAGACACCCTCAGAAGCTGGTGCCTGCTCAGCGGCTCCAGACCCATCCGAGGGAGAGACCTCCGCACGGGTACAATACTTTGAGAATCTTGTGGCATGCCGGACTCCACATGGGTCTCGGTAGAGGCCTGCAACTCGAAAGTAGCGGATATCAGGGGCTGCGAAAGCAACTCACTGAGTACCGGCGACTGGCTTAGGAGAAGCTTTGTCGTCAGTTTTGGACCTCGATGGACTGTCTCTGTCCTTTTCTTTGCATTTTTTGTGAACTCTGGTAGTCGGATTGCTATCCGACGACATTTCCGGGTAGTTAAATCTGTTTCTAAAATATTTTGAAGCAAAGATATACCGCTGTTTAATAGTGTGTTGGTTAAATCTAGCACAAAACCGACAGCAAGGCACAGTATGATCTGGGCCTAGGCAAGGAATACAGTACAAATGAAAATCCTTGTGAGGTATTTGCTTCCCACAAGTAATGCAATTATTAACTTTTACTGACATCGGTATGGAGCAAGAAAAAGTTTCCCCAACGTGGTACTTAGCTTGATTTTAAATATGTATTAATTAACAAAAAGATGTTTTTATCTAAGTAGCCCACTAGATAGTTAAAATAGGTTTTTAAGGTAATACATATTTTTGTACACACAAACATTAATACACAAGCATAATACATATTTTAAGTAGGTTAATATATGTGTTCAATATTTTATGTTTGTTTTGTTGGTATGTTTAAGTGTAAATAGATGGCAGTTTTGCTGGTTTTCATGACTAATAGTCAACAGGTTGAACTAATTATTCAATCAATCAATTATGAATGATTGGTATATAGTTATGGGAGCCAACACTCTGAGGAAGTCAACAGGACGAAACCTAGGTCAGTGTTTTTTAGTCTCTGTTTTTTGTAATAAAAGCTTTTGGTGGAATATCGTATCTTCGTGGTTACTTTGATATTGTGGTACTTAGCTTTAATTGAAGACTTCGGTTCTGAAACTCGAATTCGAAAGTTTCAGGAGTCGGCCGACCGGCAATTGCAAACTGCTTCTGCTTCGGGCACCACATGGCAAGAAAGACTAAAGAAAATGGTGTCGGCTGCCTGTTTTATACCCCTGACAACCTGACGTCATGGAAGAGGAGACAGTGACCGACGCAGGACCCAAGACTTTGATATTCAGGCCGATTGATGGCAACCTGCCAGTAGATTACCCAAATGTAATGACTGCAACAGTGAAACACGAAGAACATCAGGGGGAACAACAGAAGGCCTGGGAGACTCCATCTGAAGGAGCTCATAACACCTTTTCTGGATATCAGAAACTTGAGAGCAATCCCATTTAAATAATTCTATCATACAAGCACCAGAAGAGTGTTTCCTCTGAAGGGGGAATCTGGACTAACAGAATCCTCTTCCTCTGAACCACAGTCCAAAGGGGAAGGGATATGAGAAGAGTAGGCTAAGATCTTTTCCCTAGAATCCTGATCCTCACCAAAGGAATCCATTTGGAGTGGTATACCAGGGAGGGTAGGCAAATATAACTCCCTAAGGAGGCTTTAAAGCCATTAGAGCATTAAACAAAGTACAGTTGTGTACACTTACCATAAATGTAGATGTTCAAGTGTATTCACAGTTGCAGTCATCACTTTTGGGGTTATCTGCTTGCAGTAGCCCTCAGTCAGCCTGATAAGCAAAGTCTTGGGTCCTGTGTCAGTTGCAGTCCCTTCTTCCATGACGTCAGGTTGTCAGGGGTATAAAACATGCAGCCGACGCCATTACATCAGTTTTTCTTGCCCCAGATGTCAGGTGCCCCCTTAATGGGAAGCAATTAAATCTATAAATATATAAGGTTATACCTCCAACAAAAAAGCAAATACACCAAAAAGCTTTTGAAGATAGTTAAGAAAAGTAGAGGTATATCCAAAAAAGAAAAGGAAGGGGGCTGAAGGGAGGGTAACCAGGACTGCAACAGTGAATACACTCGAACATCTACATTTATGGTAAGTGTACGCAACTGTACTATGTTCTTCGTGTTTCACTGTTGCAGTCATCACTTTTGGGCAAATTGCCAAAGCTAAGGATGGGAGGAAGAATTTAAATAGAATTAGGACCAGCTAAAAGGCCCTGCAAGACTGCAATGGCAAAGCCAGCTCTGGATTTAGAGAAAATTGGCAGATGGTAATGCTTGGTGAAAGTATGTACAGAACTCCAAGTAGCAGCTTCTAGGATGTCCCTGGTAGGGACGTCTCTGTAAAAGGCTGTAGAGGTAGATGCTGCCCTGGTAGAGTGGGGTCTGATCCCCTGTGGGATAGGTTTTCCATAGTGTTTGTAGCAAAAAAGAATGCAATAGCCTCTCCATTTGGAAATGGTTTGCTTTGAAATAGCCTTCCCCTCTGCCCCTGCAGCAAATGCCACCAGCAGTTGATCATATTTCCTTTGAGGTTTAGTTCTATCCAATAAGAATCTAAGTTGTCTGTGCACGTCCAAGGACTGCAGAATCCGTTCCCCTTTGTTCTGTGGATTAGGAAAAAAGGTTGGCAAATGTATGGACTGATTAAGGGCCACACTGGATACCACCTTGGACATGAAGGAGGGATTGGTCCTGAGGAACACCCAGTCTGTATGAAAGATGATGAAAGGCTCCACTGCCATGAGGGCCTGTAATTCAGATACCCTTCTTGCTGAAGTGATTGTTAAAAGGAAAGCTGTTTTCCAGGAAAGGAAGTTCAAGTCCGCAGTGGCAGCTGGCTCAAAAGGAGGAAGTGTAAGCTTTTCCAATACAAAGCTGGAGCTGGAGCTCTCCTGTGTGGGCGTAGATTTTTGGCCCCTCTGAGGAACTGCTTAAGCAGTGGATGAGAGAACAGGGGTGGTTCTGTGTTATAATGAGCTGAGATGGCTGAGGTGTGAATTTTGATGGAGGAGAAAGACAGGCCCTTATGAAGCATCTCAGTTAAGTATTGTAAGATCAGAGGTAAATTGGGCACTGTTGTGCTCATCCCTTGAGATTGGTTCCAGGCACAGAATCTTTTCCATTTTTCAGCGTAAGACTTTCTGGTACTAGGCCTCCTTACCTCTAAAATGACATCCATCACTGGTTTACTAAGGGATGGTAAAGGAGAAATTATGTAATTAGCCAGGCTGCTAGATTCAGTGTTTGAAGATGAGGATGCAGAATTTGGTTCTCCTGCTGAGACAATAGAGCAGGAGTCTGAGGCAGGTGCTATGGGACCCACAGTGACACACTGCGCAAGAGGGAGTACCAGTGTTGGCGTGGCCAGTCTGGTGCAATCAAAATCGTCCTTGGTTTGCCTTGTTTGATCTTTAGTAGTACTTTGGAAAGCAGAGGAGGAAAGGCATAAACTGATAGTTTTTTCCAGCTGAAGGACAGAGCATCCACTTTCCAAGCTTGTTTGTGGGGAGTCCTTGTGCAGAATTTGTCCAACTTAAAGTTTTTTGGGGGGAGGCAAACAGGTCTATATCTGGGTTCCCCCATTTGCTTGTCAACATGTTGAAAATCCTTGGTTCCAGTTTCCACTCGTGTGGGTCCATGAGGAAAGCCATCTGGGAAGTTGTATTCAAGCTTGCTCCCAGGAATATAATTTGTTGACAGGGTACCTGTTGTGATTTCTTTTCTTTTATGGTGTACCCCAGACAAGTCAGTACCCTTTGAACAAAGGCCAGATGATTCAAAAGTATGTCCTGGCTTTCTGCCTGAATTAGACAATCGTCCAAATATGGGTATATTTGAATATTTCTTTGCCTGCAGAATGCAATGACTGGAGCTAGGCACTTTGTGAATACCCTGGGTGCAGTAGATAAGCCAAAGGGCAGTGCAGAGAACTGATAGTGCATGTAGCCTGCTTTGAAGTGTAGGTATTTTCTGCAACACTACCTGATAGAGATGTACAGGTTTGCTTCTTTTAAGTCTAGTGTTGCCAACCATGCATCTTTGCCTAGCATAGGAAGCAGCTGGTGAAGAGTTATCATCTTGAATTTTGGAATCACCAGAAAGGTATTTAGAGTAGAAAGGTCCAGGATAGGACGCCATGTATTGCCTTTTCTGGGTACCAGGAAAAGTCTCGTATAGAACCCTTGTCCCTTTTCCTCTTCTGGTACCAACTGAATAGCCCCCAAGCTTACGAGAGAGTGTACTTGATTTTGGGCCTCTGCCCAATGATTTGGGGGTAAATCTGGCCACCTGCTTGGTGTTGGTAAGGTGTGGAAGTGAAATCTGTATCCTTGGGACACTATATTTAAAACCCATTTGTCCTGGGTAATGAGTTCCCAGTTTTTGGCCTGCAGACCAATCTTTCCACCTAAAGGAGCATTCAGTTGGGAAGTGCTTGGAAGTTTTAGAAGCAAGTCATTGAGACTGTTTTCCATAGGGTGAAGTCTTACTACTCCCTGATTTGGGTGCAGAAACCCCCCACTGCTTAGTCTTGTGTGTCCCCTGAAACTGAAACCTGGAGTTTCTGCTATGTTTGGCTTGAGAAGACCTTGAAGTGCCTGGAAAGGACCAATTCTTAGAGGGCCAGTGCCTACTAAATCTAGGAGGCTGGACTTGTAAGAAATCTTTAATAGTATGTATATATTTAGCTTTATCCTCCATCTTTTTAAGAACTTCCTCAGCCTCGTTGCCAAACAGGCGGTCCTGATTTAAGGGAGCATCCAACAATTTAGCTTTAACATGATCAGGTAAAGATTGCTCCCTAAGCCAAGCATGCTTTCTGAGCACAGAACCAGTAACAGCAGCCCTGCAAGAGGCCTCTAAGGAATCAAATCCACATTGCAAAGTATGTTTTCCAACCTGTTCAGCAGAATGTATTAAATCCTGTAATTAGTTATTTTCTACACAGTCAGGAATCAACATCATTTTCTGTTTAAGCAATCCAATAAGTTGTTGTTGATACTTTAACATATGAAACTGGCAGTTTAAAGCCCTAATGGCCAAGGTTGCAGAAGTGTAAACCTTCTTACCCCATCTATCCAGCGCCCTGGAGTCTCTATCAGGCAGTAGAAGCCTTAATGCCCTTGGCTCCCTGTGAAATAGTCTCTGGAGCCGCAATAGGATTTTTAAAAAGGAACTTGTGTGAATCATGAACCCTGTAATATCTGTCAGGTTTTCTGGAAGCAGGAGGCAAGGAATCAGGGGCCAAACTAGATTCTGAAAAAGTATCAACAACAATGTCTAGTACTGGAGGAATAGCTAAAGGCCTATGCTGAGGCAGGAGTAAAAAATCCTTAAGCCTCTTTTTTGAATCAGAAAAATCCTGGCTTTCCCAGTGGAAATGCTCCCTTAGAGTATGTAAGGTTTCACCAAAGGAAAAATCCTCTGGAGGGGAAACAGAGGGAATACAGTCCTCTGCATCAGAATCCTCATAAGTAGACAAGGGCAAATCCAGATCATAAGAATAATCAGAAAAATCAGAATCCTGGTCAGAAGATTCATAAACAACTTCAGTCCTAGGTCTCTTAGAAGGGGAGGCTGGCTTCTCCTGATTAGAGTTATAAGATCTTCAGCCATTCTTATAATTTGTTTTTTGGGCATAGAGGCCTAAGCGTCAGTTTTTTTGGTTCGAGATTTAGGCCTAAAAGAAGAAGGAGGCATCGGTTTAATATGCAAATCCGTAAGCCTGAATACACCCTCAGAAGCCGGTGCCTGCACAGCAGCTCCAGACCCATCCAAGGTAGACATATCCGTGGGTTCCACAGTTGAAGCATCTTGCGGCATACCGGACTCCGAATGGGTCTCAGTAAAGGCCTGTGAATCAGAAGTAGCGGGTATCAGGGGCTGCGAAAGCGCCTCACTGAGTACTGGTGAACTGGCGATTGGCTTAGGAGAAGCATCGTTGGCAGTTTTGGACCTCGGCGGCCTGTCTCTGTCTTTATTCTTGTGTTTTTTCGGAATCCCGGTAGTTGGATGGCTTTGGATGGCTAACTGATGACATTTCTGGATAAATAAACCAAGAACCGAAATATTTTGAGGCGAAAATATACCGGCAACGGATAGTGCGCTGATTAAATAAAGCACAAAACTGACAGCACGGTACGTTGTGGCCATGGCCTAGCCAAGGAAAACAACGCCCTACCATAAAGATAGATGTTCAAGATCATTGCTGCTGCAGTTACACTTGGGTAGTCGGCTGTGTCCTCGGTCGGCCCGATCAAAAGTATAAGGCTGACGTCGGGTCAAGGCTCATTTGACTGACATCAGACGCCAGGGTACAAATTTAGATAGAAGATAATGCCTATAGAAAAATGCACTGGAACTCCAAGGCTGCCTCCAAAATATCCTTGGTTGCTCCTCCTCCCAAAAAGGCTGTCATGGCAGTAGCCCTAGCGGAATGAGGCCTAATCTAATCCCAGCTGGAATCTCCATGCCATGATGGGATAAAAGCAAGCAAAAACCCACAATCCACTTAAATATAGTGTTTTTTTGAGACACAGCCCTGAGAAGGAAAAGCAAGCAAAGAAACAAACAACTGCTGAGACTGCCTGAACCCTTTTAGTTCTGTCCAAAATAATATGCAACTGCCTGTGTACATCTAAAGTGTAAAAATTTTTTCCTTTATTTTGGGGATTTGCATAAAAAGTAGGCAAATGAATAGTTCCTGCAACTTAAGGTGAATGAAAGCCTCCTTGAGATCCAAAGTTACCATCCAATGATCTTTTGCCCAGCAGAGGTAAGCTGTGTGTAACGATCAACATTTTTGACTGGGAGATGTGTCCAGTGTGTAGATATAGATAAAATCAAAATTGGTCTCCCCACGTTCCCTTCCTTCTTTGGGAACAGGGAAGAATAAAAAAAAAGGCCCAGGCCCTGTCTGTCATGAGGACCGGCCATGGCCCCCTAGTTGAAGTAACAGAGAAATTTCTGAGCCCTCTATTCTTTGTTGAGGAGGAACGCTGGCATGCCCTCTGAAAGGAGGCAAGGTATGGAAATAAAACCTGTAACCTTGGTGTACGAATGAAAATCTTTATGAGGTATTTGCTTTCCACAAGTAATGCAATTATTAACTTTTACTGACATCAGTAAGGAGCAAGAAAAAGTTTCCCCAACGGGGTACTTAGCTTTAGTTGAAGACTTCGGTTCTGAAACTTGAAAACGAAAATTTAGGGAGTCTGCCAACTGGCACTTGCGAACTGCTTCTGCTTCGGGCATCGCAAGGCAAGAAAGACTAGGGTAGTGGAGATGGCTGCATGTTTTATACCCCTGACGACCTGATGTCATGGAAGAAGGGACATCAACAAACACAGGACCCAAGACTTTGTTAATCAGGCCGACTGAGGGCTACTGCAAGCAGATAACCCCAAAAGTGATGACTGCAACAGTGAAACATTAAGAACATCCCGAGTTAAAAATTGCCATTCTCGTTAGGGATCCTAAACTGCAAGGGAAATATGCTTGGTTTTCTGTTTCTTTTTCTGCAGAATGTTACAAAGCACCCAAGGAGGGTCAGACCCTTTGCAACACTCAATAAGCATACCTGGGATCTCCTCACTCACTGAAATCTGTGAAATCCCCCTCAGTCCTTGGATATAATCAGTTGAGCTTCCCCCTCAATGTCTGGAGCAGACATTTGTAAAGCTTCCAAGGACATATGAGAAGTTGGATTTATGCCGACCTCTGAAAGGGGAGTGGCAGAGGAATCAGAAGCAACCACTGGACAATCCTCTAGGCTTTCACTAGCCTCAAAAGAGACATCCAGGGGAGGCTGGACAGCAGCTGTATCAGAACTAAGTTTTTTGACCTTATTCTTGGTAGAAGGCTGATCTTTGGGACAAGAAGACTCTGGCATAGCACCTTGAGCCAACAAGCTTAAGATGCTGGTCTTCAAGGCAAATAGATAAGGAGGAGACACAACTATGTCAGGTCTTAGGAACAAAAACTTGGCATTTAGAACACTGCATACAGTTGTGGAAAGCACCCAAACAAAACAGACATTTGTCGTGATGGTCTTTATGGGGAATCTGCTTCCCACACTAACATTTCCCCCTTCTGGATGACATGAAACTAACCAATAATAAAGATAAGGAGACACACAAATGGCGCAATTATCTAAAAAACGGCTTGGTCACCAGCAGTGAAGAAAGGCATTCAGACTGATGTTGAATGATGTTGTTCGATTGGTGGCAAAGACGTTCTGAGTGTGTGCATCCAGACATCAACTTTATGCCTTACACCTTGTGCAGGGAGTGTATGTGTGACGTATGGTGCCTTTAAGTACTATACTGCACAGACACTGGGTTATCCCTGGCAGAAGATTTCTTCAGTTATGAATACTGCACCAGTGATACTGAAGGATATCATCAGCTAATTTATTTGAGATCACCTGCACAGAGTAAAAAAGTATTCAGCCCTACAGTACGTTTGTCATTTCATACCCAAATAAGTGGACTGAGTATCCTTGGAATGTTTATAACTCTGCATGCAGCTAATACATAATTGTAAATCAATAACTGTTTCAACTTTTTGGTATATATATTGATGTTGTTCCACCTGTTACCTGCTCTCTTTTCCTGTGAATTTTACCTAATTTATTAATTCTCCAGCAATAATTAAGGAAATAATATTAACCCAGAAGATAATTCTGAGATGCATTCAACAAAATTATCAAAAGGTGCATAAACAGAACTGGGTATTAAAGTGACCCCCCAGTTTGACATTTCTTGTCTTTGTAGAAATCCAAAACTTGAAAAACAAAACTGTTACGGAGCATTACAGCCAATCCTCTGGACTTACTATATATAGAATTAATACAAACAGAAAGAACATACTTTTATATGGCAAGACATCTGATTATCAGGTGCAAGGTTGGTATCTTACATCTACATGCAAATTATCGAGTTAAACAAATAACTAATTCTCTTACTGTGGTGATTTAATTTGTACCTAGTTGGTCACAGACTTGAAATAAAAAAATTCTTAAGATACAGTGAAAAAAGACAAAACAAAATATACATCTAATTATAATAGATTCCAATTTCACACACACACACACACACACACACACACACACACACACACACACACACACACACACAATTGGAGTACAAGGATGACTTTAATTTGAAAGATTAACAGCTTTCAGTTCTTTTAGAGTGTTAAATGACTGGAATAAAAATGTAACATATCTTTGTAACTGAACTGTAAGGCAACAGGTAAACTGAACATTGACTTCATATCATTGCAAATACAAACATCACTTTTCTAGCAAATGCAAAGCACCATTTTTTTCATCATAAGGGAAGTCTTATTTTTTTTTCCTTCACGAATACATTTTTTTTTTGGAAAATGATTCAAATTTAACCAAAACCATTTTGCAGGACAAAACTTTGAAAGCATCACAGCAACAACACATTAATGTGAAAAGGGGCAGGTATACTAAAGACATCATTATAAAATGCAGCTAAAAATTAAGATACATAGAATGTAATAACGACTTCTGAGATTCCTACTAATCAGGTAGCCCATTTATTCAAAGACTAGCACCTGAGCCTTGATTCTACATCTATGGCTTTTAGCTACAATTACTGTACAGTATGTTCTAGCCTCCTTACTTTGGTATTAACTGAACTAAACACTTGTTGCATATGAACAAAGTCTTGGTAGAAACCTGTTAACTGCTGATTCATAAATAGTTGTTTAATATGTTTTAATCTTGAACTGTCCAAGAAAAGAAATCTGACATAAATAATTTAAATAATTACCTGACTTAAATTATTTAAATTATCTATTTTACCTGATAGTAAATCTGCCCAATATGGTGGATGTGGTGCTTCATATACATTTTGTGTAGCTACGGGGTGAAAAAAAAAGAAAACAGGATAAATTGGTAATCGTTTGAAATGTTTGGGACCCTCTTCAGAGAGTCCTGCAATACAGAGACTGAATGACCAAAAAAAAAAAAAGACTTGCATATAAGAAGTCTGAGATGGACATTTCTTGGAATACTCCCTTTTTTCTTGAGTGTTATGCCAACCATGCTTTAGGCCTGATGGTAACTGCAATAGTGAATTTACATTTGTTAAAGATCACCTCTTATAGGTTCATAGGTGGTTATTAGGCTAGCGGCCCTAGAGCCTTTACATGCCTAGCCAATTAATCCCAAGTATCCCTATTTGTTCTTTTTGGGCAGTTCGCAGAAGGAATTTATGAACAGAGCAGGTCTGTGATCAACACCGGCTACCCCTGTCCATGAGGGATATAGGTGCCACCTCAGGGGCGAATTTGTCATCTCCCATCCAATTACAATAATAACAATTATTAGGTTGCATTTGAATAGGGTGAGTGAGGAGCTCTGTTTTACGTGAAAAGGAAGTGTATTCCAGAGAAGTGGCAGTCTCTGGGAGATGTATATGTCTCTCCAGCATGTTCTGTTAATGTCACAAGCTAGGTTTGACTTGCAGATGTACAACATTTACATTAGGGCAAGGTTGGAGATTGCCATACAGGCCAGGCACAAGTCACCCCTCAGCAGCCTATAAGATACAGAGTAAAGTGACAGGGCAGTCAGCCTGTCTATGTAGGTCATGGTTTGGAATCCCTGTATTTTCGTAGTGAAAAAAACCTTTGAAGTATCTTCAGCTGCTGCAAGTATTTGGTGAGGTACATGCAAAAGGGTGCATTACACTCTATTAGTGGTCTGATGAGGGTCGAGTACAGTGGAATTATAACATCCCTTGACCTGGATGCTATGCTCTTGCTTATGAGGTGTGCTACACAGAAGGCTTTCCTTACCATTGTGGAAACCTGGTGGTCAAAGTTCAGAATGCTATCAACCTGTGTTCCCAAGTCTTGCACCACTGGGTTGGAACTCAGGGGGGTGCAGTCAATATTGTAATTTGTAAGGAATTTCATTTTGATAAAAAAATAAAAGGGAATACTAATGCATTTTTTCCATTTAGTTTTAGACCATGGCTTTGGCATCAATTATTTGTTTGTGTTAGCCCTTCTTGTAATATGTTGACATTGTTGGGGGACTCTATGAATGATCCCA
Source organism: Protopterus annectens (assembly GCF_019279795.1). Taxonomy (NCBI): domain Eukaryota; kingdom Metazoa; phylum Chordata; order Ceratodontiformes; family Protopteridae; genus Protopterus; species Protopterus annectens. The sequence continues at coordinate 766,114,815 of NC_056748.1, read as the reverse complement.
GTTTGCAATCATCAGTGAACTTAGTGAGCCAAAGGCCATCTACTTTGGCCTGGATTTCTGAGAAACAGATGCCAAACAGTGAGGCGCCCAGCACAGATCCCTGTGGTACATCCTGGTGATGGGTCTACTGGTGCTGGTGGAGTCACCAATTTTGACAGTGTGTTCTGTCAGTTAGCCAACTGGCTACCCATCTAATAATGTAAGGGTTAACCCTTACATGGGAGAGTTCCTCAATGACACCAGAGTGGGGAATTGTGTCGAAAGTCTTGGCAAGGTTGAGATAGGCAGTGTGCACTGTCTTACAAGGCTTTGGTGATGTTCTTAAAGAAGTCCACCAGGTTTTATAAGCCTCTACATAGATTGCAAGAGCAACACAGATGGAACTCATAGAACCCTAGAGTACCATACATAAAACAAACTACCAACTTACAGCCTGCTACCAGACACCCCTCCATGCCCCCACAAGATTATGCTAAACTGCTAAAAGTATTCAAGTACTGCCTATTAATAAGAACTTCATTATTCTGGGAGACTTTAACTACTCTACAATTAACTACAGCATCCACACATCCAGTGTAGGGTATATGCCCAGAAGTTCTTGGACTTAAACCAAACAGAGGACATAATATTATAGATCTGTTCCTCATGAATATAGCCTGTACATATTTTACTCCCCTGGTCTCTCCTTTACCTACTTAAGTCAGAACACAAACTTGTGGCACTTGCCTTCAGTATCTCCAAAGCCCCTGAAACCAATATCACTGAATTTACGGCCTTCAAATGTATAAATCTCATACAATTATGACAAAGTCTCAAACGTCACATTTGAAAGCACCAGCTTGGGCACTGACACAGCAGTTTGCAATACAAAGGAGTTCTATGCTCATGTAGATAAATGCATATAATTAGCAATCTCATCCAGAGCAAAATACAACAGGACATTTAAAACAAACATCCTTGGTGGTCCACCAACAAAACTTAATAACAAAAGTTAAAAAAACACTTAAATTATACGGTAAATTCAAAAGTCTTCATAATATGGAGAGAACAAACAAATATTACCAGGGAATTGAAAAGTACTATTAGGACGAGTAAAGCAGCCTATGAACTTGGGACAGATTCTGAAACTAAGGATAAATACAAATTCACCCACTCTGACCCAAAAGACATCACCAATATACTAGCAAACAAGTTAAGTGCAAACTTCACCACTGAAATATCTATCCGAACTCCACATATCAGAGAATCCTTTACATCCCTTATTATTACCAAATAAAACATTCTGAAGGTGCCAAAAAGGCCAGAAATACCTCTTCCATGGGACCTGACAACATACACGGACGCAACAAATCTCTCCTCAAATTGTTTAACCTAAGCTTAGCCACAGGATATATTCCTGAATTACTGTGCACCACAGTGGTGATGTCCTCCCAGAAGGGTGGCCCCACCACTAACCCTAGCAATTACAGACCTATCAGCCTTACAAGCCCAATATGCAAAGCTATGGAATGTATAACAGATCTCATCAATTATATCAAAAATCTAATTAGGCTTGATCCTCAATAGTTTGGTTTGTTAAAGGGAGATCCATCCATCTACAACCCCTTTTACCCATTTCTGCTTACGAGGTAGGGGTGTCACTTCAAAAGAGAAAATCATCTAGAGCCAAGTTTCATACTTGCCTACTAAATCTACTTAACTTCTATGAGAAGGTCAAACAGGCTGTTGACAGTGCTCTTGCTGTTCAGACACTGAAACCCGACCTAGCAAAAGCACATGACACCATAACTCATGTGAGCACTGTAAGTAAGCTAAATGTTTTATAGATCCTCACACTTTAAGATGGATAACAAACTGGCTAAAAGTCAGAGCCAACATAGTGTGTGTTAGGTGTCTCATCTCAAGGTGTGAAAGCAACCAGTGGAATACCCCACAGCTTTGTACTGGGACCCCTCCTTTTTGTCATTTACTTCTCTTCTCTTGAAACTGAGAAGCAGGAACTCTGGTTAACTAAGTTTGCAGATGAATGCAAACTGAGTGTAAACTATCAAAAAACCCTCTGACACCTACGCCCTTCAATAAGAACTAGTTAATACCTTACATACTGTAAATGGATTCAACTTAAATGTAAAAATATGGAGTATTGTTTAATTTGGTACACAAAACATATTCCCAACATACAACAGAGACAATACTTCACTACTAAATGAAAATGTAGACAGGGACCTTCATCATGTGGCAACAGTAGTCACAAAGTCCTTCTATTTAGCACAACTAATAGCGAAAGGTATATAATCCGTTCAAAAGATATCAGCATTCTCTTGTATTCAGAATTGATTTAAACAGTTATATAATACAACAAACCCTTTGGGATGTAACATGTGTGACATACAATACAGCCAGAGAAGCCCCAAAGCTTCTTAACTAAGAACATTTCAGGATTAATGACCCTGAGCTAAAAAGAGATGCCAGAAGCTCTACTCCTTTACTCAGTATCTTCTTGCAGCTTTCTAACTAGGTTATATTAAGCCTGAACAAATAAAATATCACCCTACAATGGGGCCTTCAGAATGGCTTGCCTGAGGTCATTTTTACAGGAGAAAGAAAATGCCACACCATCAACTGCTGGAGCCCACAGCATCATCTCAGCTGAAAGTGTTGTAACTTAAAAGACAGTCAACTATTGCAACCTCTATAAGGGTCTTTGACAGGTCCTTCATGATACCCAGAACTCAAGGATTTGTGAGCTTGTAGCAAAAACAGAAATTTTTGAATATAAGATGGATGACTGCAGCTATAAGGTAATTTATATCATACACACACCCAACATAAGATAGAAGGGGAGGATTATCTGTCAGAATGCAGACTCATCAGAATGTTTTACATGGAAAAGTAGAAAAAACTTATTTACCACAAACAACTGAGCTTGAGAAGTAGTAAACTGCCTGAAATTACACAGTTTGATATACTAGTGGATGAATACCTTTCTGTGACAAAAGCAGATGAAGGTAGAGGTTCACATGTAATCTGCCAGCTCAGCATAGCCTTTGTGACCATAAGATTATTTAAAGCTAGGAAGGAGATAACATTTTTTGGGAGACTTGTCATGGACAAACCACGAAGAAATATGGCAAGGTGCACTGAAGGACCCCTAGCAGCCACCTTGCACATCAATCTTGGTCTTCTTTTGCTGAATGGAGTCAAACAGAAGTTTATTGCTAGTAAAATTTTACTCTATTTAACTGTATTGATTGATATCTTTCCTGCAACTTTGATAAAATCCTTGGTTTGGGCCACATTGTCTGTAATCATCACATTTGAGAGTCAAGCCTGCAAATACCTGTAAAAACTTTTTGCAAACTGCAATACAAAAGATTGAAAACTAGCATTTTTGTCAATTTGATTTTTTTGCTGGTTGGGAAAAGTGACAAATATTCTCTCAAAATACTTCTGACAGCACTGTTGCACAAATATTTCAAATTATCAAAGAAAAGCAGGGGAACTGACTTCTGACATTACTAGTTTTTACTAAAATTTGCTCTGCAAAGTAGACAATCATGACAGTGTAATGCACTCCATTACCTGCTCTCCTAAGCAGGACTAGAAACTGAACAGGTTAGGCAAACAGTTGAGGGATCTAAGCCCTAAAATGGTGCAGAAGAGCTATCTCTAATCAACCTGCACAAATCCTTAGGCTGGTTATCACAGTCAAGTAAAAATGTATTGCAGTGTCAAGGACCTACAATACTGAACAGATCATGAAAGAGATGGCCTTTGGATGCTTGATGAAGACGACACTCTTCACCTGGGAACTTGTTGAGGGCATCAGCTTTCTTTGGTGCAAAGGAGCAGAATGTCACTACTTTAAAGATGAACAGATGGCAAAATTCATACCAGACACCATGGAAAAGATAGCACAGGCCTCACACTCTTATGACAAATAATGATTAAGGTATTTCTACAGGGAAGACAAAGGAACCACATACTGAATATCATAAACCTAACAGCTGCCCCAAAGGTGGGGTCATTTGGGAGGGCTAAAGGTAGGTCACACGATTTTTGCTTGCCTCAGAGTAAAATAAACTTCTCTGTTCTCTGAGTCCCCTTTTCAGGCCATACGGGATCATTTCCTAACCCTAGAGTAAAAGGAAGGGGTGGCATGCCCTCACTCAGTATGTAAAGCAAATCAGTATACAAAAAAGGAATTCCAGGGGTTGGGCAATGGGGCCTTGGTACCAGGGGAAATGTGTATGTGAGATGATGCCCAGTCATGACAATTTGTACAGGAACTACTTTTGGCATCATTCCAGTTTTCCTAATATTATAATCCTATTTCCATAGGGACAGCTCCCACTAAATAGCAAAAACGTAACGTATGTCTAACACCTATGCCAAAACTTTGGGCTTATAAGCAGCTGGTCCAGTTGGAGACTCTCCTACTCTAGTCAAATAAGCAAGCATGACCAAACAGCAGCATGGGAAGTTGACTCCCCAGTTCCTGAGTGCTCCTATACAGAACCACTTCACATAACCAAACTAGGCAAAAATATGCAACAGACATTCAAACCCTGCTGAAGTGCAGTGCAGAGTACCTTCTGTCAGTCCCCGTGCAGGATATCCTACACAGCCACTACCTGAGAACTGCTAAGATAGGCCTTAAGCTCATCCCTTAGTTTCCTACAAGTACCCAGGCTGAAGTGATAGTAATTACAACAATGCTGCATGTCTTCTGCTCTCAGGCACTTAAAAGACACTCTCACTGTGGATCCCCGCTCATGATCTTTGCAGGAAAACTCTAAAGCTTTCAGTATTTTAACTGATAAATGCGGGGAATTTTCCATGAATTACAATCAATATCTCAGCTGTACAAACTGCAGATAAGATCAAGTGGCAGAGAAGTCAAGTGTGTCCTTTTAGCCTGCCAGATGTAACATCAGAAAGTGCACTTACAGGAGGCCAGATTACCCCCACATGCAGAAATGACAGAACATTTGTGAGTATGCCAAGCAAACACCACCAAAGGAAGAAATCTTAACACTTATCCACTATACAAGGCCTCTGAAGTACATTTTTGCTGCATAGGGTCTCTCGAAGTAAAATTTCTAAGTAGCATTTTGACATTTTTGCATACTTACCTGTGCAAATATGAGGTAGAATACTAGCATGATAATTCTATCTGGAGACATAGGTGTACGTTCGAGATGGTGAGCGATTACATTCTGCCTGAGTGGTTGGATCATTCAAGAAGTCCCATATCAGTATTGTGTCATCATGGGAACTGCTCACTATCTGAAATTCATCAAACTGGAGCCTGAAGACTCTCCCAGAATGCTCCTAAAGTTGAGAAGAAAAACATATGTATGTTTTTCCTTTGAGAAGTGCTTTAACATTCACTCAATCTAGACAAAAAAATTGCAGAAATGGATAAACTTTTATAATATTGCATGCAATTGTTTGCCAAACAGCAACCAACAGCTTACATGATATAAAGCCTGCGAATACCTTTAAACATTGCTACCTCCACCTGAAATATACATACACAAGTGAAAAATTCCTTCCTAAACATTTGTAAAAGAACACCAAAACAGAAGAAAACAATACTGATCAGTTTTCTCCTGGCATGCCAGTGGTTACATTTTATTTCTTATTTCATCTCCAAATGTCAGGATCATTCTGACTAATATCACTCCATGCATAACTTAAATTGTAAAAATTGTAAAAAGTTACAAATAAATGAAATGAGTAATAACAAAATATCAGTCTATGTTGTCAGTGAGCGGCATCCATTTATATTCTTACCCCTGAAAGATGTATGAAAGGACTAATGATAATTTAACTAAGTAGGCCCGCTGGACACAGGCCATTGTTGGGGCCAGACAGCAATGTCTGGTTCAGTGGTATGCTTAAGGTCACTAAGTAGCAAATGAAGGCTGAGGGAATCAACCCCTGTACATTAGGAACTATAGCTCACAGCCTCAACCCTCAGCGTCAACTACCAGAGAACTGGCGTACTCGCAAGTAAGAAATGGAAATACGCCCTTGTTATGTTAAAGCCGATCACTGTTTAATTTAATAAATTATTTCGAACCATGACAGATGCAACTCATTCATCAATTCCTTCAAAAATAACACACAGTTTTCAACATTAAAAGATTTCATTCAGCGACTCTAGCTCACAAACACTATAAACTGTAATGGAAGGAACTAAGTGACAATTTAAATAACTAACTACAGCTATGTAGTATGAACACCTATTTAGTCTGTAGTGACTGAGTAACCAGCCAGAATGTTAAACTGCCTATTTCACAATAAAAAATAAACTAGTAAGGATGTAGTACAAACAGTCAGGTAATCTGCACTGCATGTCAAACACAAAGAAGGAAATGTGGAGAGTATAAGAACCTGAGTAAGCAGTAAGTACAGACATGGTCCTGACTACAGCCTCAGTGACCCATGCACAAGTATCAGAGCTTGGTGAGCAGAGGAAAGAAAAGGCTGGGCATGGACTGGGAAGCAATTCATGACAGACAGACTTGCATAAAGAGCACACAGACAGTAGAAGAAGGGGTACAATGCTAGTGACAAGTCTTCTGGAGGAGGTCGAGCTGTCCACACTAACTTTCCAGGTTTTATTTTTGAGCCAAAAGCCAATGAGTTACACTCGAATTGACAATTACCTGGGAGAGTTTATCAATTATACCCAAGTCTGGGATGATGTTACATGCCTTTGAGATGTTTAGATATGTGGTGTATACTGTTTTGCCCTTGTTCACTGCTTCAGTAAGCTTCTTGAAGACAACTACTAGGTTAAGTAGGCAGAACCTGACCATGATGTATCCTAACTAGGTTGGGAATTGAGTCTACAGCTTACTGCCTATTAATTTAATAAAGATGGTTTCTAACACCATACAGATGAGACTGGTCAGGCTTATGGACCTATAATTAGCAGTGTCCACTGAAGCCCCACCTTTGTGCAAGGCAATGACTGTTTCTGCCCTCCATTAATCTGGCATGACATTTGTTTACAGGTTAAACAAAAAAGAAAGTCCAGCAAAGGTACAAAATAAAACTCCAAACTCAAAACCAGTACCCTTGACAGGAAAACACAGCAGAAGATAGTTTGTTGATGCAAAAACAATCTTTAATCCACACAAGCATCTTCCAATAGTAAAATCAAAGCACATAAATGCCTTTCACCAAGTCAGCGTTTTCGTCTAGTTAAAACAGTCGGTTTTAAAATGTTACTGGTTTTCTGTTTACAGGTTGATACTGGACAGATTTCGTTGCCATCTGTAACTGCTCTCTTGGCCTCTCTGTTAGCCAACCAGTACTCCTCCTTAGCCTCTTCCATCATTTCTATCTCCTACTTCTTCATACACTCCTTTATTTTTGCTACTTTCCTGGACTTCTGCATTCCACCACCAGTTTTCCTTACTTATTTCCCTATGTGGCTTGACTGCAGATTTGTTCTATCATTCACACATGTTGTTTTGAGACTCTGACCTTTTTCTTGTGCTTCAACTCTTTCATCTTTAGTTGAACATGGTGCTGAAATGGTTAAACTCAATGCCCGAAAGATTCAACGTACCTCTGTAAATTTCTTGCTGAATTTGCTCACCCCTAAAGGGCTATCCAGCTTTCTTTTATTGGATGCACCTACATTTGGAGTGGGTGGGTTTCTTAAATGAGTAACACGCTCCTTTACAGTCTCCACTTGTTCCAAAGAGAATCGCCTATTCGAAAAATTAAGCGTTGTTTGTTGTGTCTTCCTATTTTTCGCACTACAAGCGTTATCTCCATTAACAGTTGGCTGCTTCCCATCCAGCGGGGCAGGAGGAACTCCTACCAGCGTAGAAGGCGTCGGGCGGGCCAAACCATCTGATGCTGGAGTCGAGGGGTTAGGTTCATTATGGTCTTTACGTGTCTGGTTCAACGAGACAGTATTATCATTTATTTCGTCAAGAGTGTCTAATGAGGAGTTAGTTTGTTGTTTATTCATAGCGCCATTCCTTCGTTGAAAATGATTTTCTCTTGGCCAAGAGAAAATATTGCCTTTAGAAAAATCATTAATGTCCCTAACGAGCTTACGTTTTTTGGTAGCTTCCATCTTCACATCAAAGGCTTGCATTCTCTCTACCATACGTTGGTAACTATCCGATAGATTTAAAAAAGCAGGCAAAGTCACTAAATCATTTTCAAGCACTGTAATTTCTTTTTTAAGGTCTTCTTCAATAGTAAGGAAATACTGGTTACTGTTAATGGAGATAACGCTTGTAGTGTGAAAAATAGGAAGACACAACAAACAACGCTTAATTTTTCGAATAGGCGATTCTCTTTGGAACAAGCGGAGACTGTAAAGGAGTGTGTTACTCATTTAAGAAACCCACCCACTCCAAATGTAGGTGCATACAATAAAAGAAAGCTGGATAGCCCTTTAGGGGTGAGCAAATTCAGCAAGAAATAAACTCAATGCCCCACATAACGTCCAGGGATTGATCCTGACCACTGAATACTGTCCGAGTGGAGTTTACATATTCACCCCATGTCTGTTCTGGGTTCCTCCCACCTCCAAAAAACATATGAGGCATTTCTGCCTCAAGAACATAAGGTAATAGGTACAATTATAGCCCTTACAGTTGGACTTCAATCACTGCAGCCATACCATTACCTATTAATTGGTTCTTCACACTACATTAAACCCCACTGCAGACTACTTACCACCTCACCATCCCACATCATCCATACTCACCAAGTTAGTTCAATATCCTACATTCTAATTTACAGTGTTACTCCAACACATTATATTATGCACCTTGCTCTTTACAACTTATCTTTACACATCCTATCAAAATCAACATGTAACCACCATGTAGCCACCATCTACTATCTCACCAACTAATTCATATCCCTTCTCCATACCTCTATAGACAACTAATTATTTCACCACACCTTTATAACAACGCTAATACCAAACTCTTCTCATTCAAATATGTACATATATAACTCCAAACTTAGTGTGCAACTATACTAAACTAGTTATCAAACTCACCCACCTATTTTTAATCAATAATGCCCATATTAAACAAAGTGGGGACATGCATCCCAATCCAGGGCTTTAAACTGCACAGCAAATGACTGACTCTTCTGACATCCCATTCATTCGAAACATTGCTCATCTCCCACACAACAACACAGATCTCCTTATCTTAAACATGAACCTAAGAAGCATACTCAACAAAGCCTCCTTACCCAATATTCACCAGATACAGCTATTTTAACAGAAACCTGGCTAAAAACCACACATACAGGATACCAAGATGCTAACTCCTGGGTACATCATCCACCAGCTTGACAGGACTCGTAAGTAGGGTGGTGGCATAACCATAACTTAGAAAGATAATCTCAAATTAGAACAACTAACCATCCAGACCAAAAGAATTCAGAAATTTTAACATTGTGCCTCCAAATCAATTCTAATATAACAAAACATTATCATAGCTATTTACATTCCACCTGGCAACAACCCATCCTCTACTGAAGACCTCCTTTGCTGGTGTTCTTCAACATACAATCATGAAACCATAATTACAGTGGACTTTAACCTAGAGTGATCAACATGCACCCCCAATAATCCATCCAATTTTATTAACCTCCACAGATTCTGTCAAATGATAAAATCCTCTACCAGGGTTGACAAGCACAGTAAAAAAATAATCAATACCGGAATGGGCTCTCACAAATAAACCTTCAGTCTGCTATCAGTCCGGTTGTCTCCCTGACAACCTAAGTGATCACCTACCCACCTATCTGATTAGGCAATGTATCTGCCCTCCTAAAACTTTTAGTTATGTACTCACCATAACTTCAGATGTTTGGGATCCATCTCGCCTACATTCTGACTGATGGGCTCGGAGCCGATCCCTCGGCTCCGACCCGGCACGCTTATGCTATAGAGCGAGGCCTCTAATTGGCTGAGCTATCTTTATCCCAGGATGCACCACCACTAATCCCCCAGATCTTGTTTGTCCGCATTCATGCACACATGCACAGCTTGTTTATATAACATTGTTAGATGTTTCTAGATGAAACAACAGGATTCGGACCTTCTGATATCCTCTGATCTCTAAGGAAGGGGGAAGGAGGGTGGGTTATTAGGAATGGAGATGGATCCCAAACATCTGAAGTTATGGTGAGTACATAACTAAAAGATGTTATGTGATCCTATCTCGCCTACATTCTGACTGATGGGACAGCGTCCCTAGCACCTAAATCCCAGGTGTCTCATTGGAAAACACTCCTGAGCACTGTGGAACCAAATGAAGCTCGTCCTCTAGATGCCACATCTAATTTGTAGTGAGAAATGAAGGTGTGTGGGGAAGACCATGTAGCCGCAGCACAAATGTCACCAATAGCAAGCTTAGAATGAAATGCTACCGAAGTAGCCATAGCCCTTGTAGAATGAGCCTTGACAGAGGTGGAAAGCTCTTTGTTAGAATAAATATAAGATTGAGTAATACAGTCCCTGATCCATTTGGCAATAGTGACCTTTGTGAAGTGTCTAATTTGTTTTCTGCAAAGGACACAAACAACTGACCTGTCTTTCTTGATTGTTTGGTCCTGTCCAAATAGAAACGTAACTGCCTGTGGACATCTAGTGTGTGGAAAATAAACTCCGCTTTATTGGAGTATTTTGGGAAAAAAACTGGGAGCTCTAACGACTGTTGCAAGCATAAAGTAGAACAGACTTTAGGAACAAAAGAAGGATTTGGTCTGAGGGATACCCTGTCTGTATGAAAACCAAGCACGGGGTTTCACTGACAAAGCTTGAAGTTCTGAAACCCTCCTGGCTGAAGTAATCGCCACAAGAAAGGCGGTCTTCCATGATAGAAACTTTAGATCACAGGTAGCTGCCGGTTCAAAGGGGAAAGAAGTCAGGGCACGTAATACTATATCGAGATCCCATGGAGGTGCAGGATGAGAAATCGGGGGTCTTAATAAAGCAGCACCTTTCAAGAAGGTCTTACACAACCTGTTGCTCATTAAAGGTGGGTCTATGGATTCATGAAAATTAGAAATCGCTGCCAACTGTACTTTGATGGTAGAAACAGAAGAGCCTTGATTGAAAAGAGAGGTCAGGAATTTGAGCACTTCTGCCACGGGAGTAGAAATGGGGTCCAGGCCCCGGAGTTGAGCCCAGATAGCAAACCTTTTCCATTTGCTAGAATACAGTTTCTTCGTGAGCGACTTGTGGGCTGAAGACAATATGTGCACCACATCTGGATCCAGTGCATGTCTCCTGACTATAGTCGGAAGAGGAGGAGCCAGGCCATCAATTTTAATGTGTGTAGGAACTGGTGTAGTAGTCCCGACTGATGAATCAGTAGGTCTGGGACCTGGTCCAGGAACCATGGACCTTCCAGAGCATGTTTCCGGTAGGGAAACCACACTTGACGAGGCCAGTACGGAGCAATTAAGATCATCTTGCTGCCTAAGAGAGATGCCTTTGAATCACTCTGGGGAGGAGAGGAACTGGAGGGAAGGCATAAAGCAGTCCTGTGGGGCCAAGGATGGACTAATGCGTCCATAGGGCTCTTCCTCGAGCCGGGTTAGGGAGAAAAATTCTTTGCACTTCGTGATTCAGAGGAGTCAAGAGGTCGCAACACGGAACTCCCCATTCGCTGAAAATCTGCCTTGTAATTGTCGTATTCAGAGACCATTCGTGAGGAGAGAGGATGGTTCTGCTCAACCTGTCGGCTATGACATTGGATTTGCCCGGTATGTGAGTAGCCACTAGGAAGTGTTTGGTCGAGACTGCCCATTCCCAAACTCTCATCGCTTCTCTGCAAAGAGGGTAGGATCTGGTCCCTCCCTGTTTGTTCAGGTACCAGACAACTGACATGTTGTCTGAGTGAACAGCAATTACGCCCTGAGGGAGGTAATCGTGAAGGGCTCAAGGACAGGAGTACTGCCCTCATTTCTAGGATGTTGATGTGGAGAGGGTCTCTTCCGGGTGCCATTTGCCTTGGACTGTCCTGCCCAGGGAATGCCCCCACCCCGCCTGGGAGGCCCGTGGTCAAAGTGGCCGGATGAGGAAGAACAAAGGGTCGCCCCTGGTCCAAATTGGAGGACACTAGCCACCAGCTAAGGTCCCGGTTGCAAGATTCTGTGATCCATATTAGATGATTGAGGGGGAGTTCCTGAAAGGACCACTGAGTTGAAAGAAGCCACTGGAGGATTCTCATGTGTAACCTTGCCAAAGGAACTAGCAGAACTGTGGCAGACATTGATCCCAATAGCTGTAGGACCATTCTAGTTTTCTGTTTACAGGTTGATACTGGACAGATTTTGTAGTGGGTCAGAAAAGTCATATTTCTGCAGCCTTGTATGTTATCGACCCCACAGACATAGTATTCTTGACTTTAGACACCACCTTGATAACTTGCTCTTGGGAGATTTGAAAGGAAGGGGTACAGATATGGGTATGTGAGCTGAGAATACTCGAGGGCAGAGAGGACTGACATTTGAGCTAAATTTGTTCACTATTAGATTGGCTATGTCTTCCAGGTCCAAGAATGTGATATCATTTACTATTAGCTCTACACAGTACCATTCCTTGTTGAGATTTCCAACATAATTAAAGAAGGCTTTGCGGTTATCTGCCACCTGGGTGGTTACTTACCTCATATCAGACATTGGTTTGTTTGGTCAGGGTCTGTAGCTCCTTGTTTACTTTAGCAAAAGAGTGCTTGGCATCTTGAGAATTAAAGAGTAAATTATGCATGCAATATATTTTTTCGTTTATTATAGACCCTGTTTATATTTTGGTTCCACCACAGGAGTTTATTTTTGAATTTAGTATATTTATTTCTGACAGGGGCAGCTGTGTCTATGCATCTGTTTACCTGTGCATAGAAGTTAGCAGTAAATGATTTTGCATAAGCAGTGGGGTCATCAACATTGAAGAGTCTTCTGAATTTATCCAACTCATCACTCAGTTTTAGTAGATTAGCCTTTGCATAATCTCTGAATACAGAGGAATTCAAAGATTCTTCAGGCTTCAGTCATATAGTGATATGTGACTGACTTGTGGTCTGATTTGACCAGAGAGGAAATTACAATTGGTGGGGAGCAAAGCTGCCCCATACTGGTAAGGACAGAGTCCAAGATTTGATCATCTCTGGTTGGGGTGCACACTAACTTCAATAAAGAGTTTGTACTGAGAAAGTCCAGAAATCTCTGGGCATCCACGTTTGAGGATATACAGGTCTTCCAGTTTATGGAGGGGTAGATGACGTCTTCTAGGAGATTGGTGTTTGGCTTAATACACAGGAACTCCATACTAGTTAAGCAGGAGGTATGGGCTGATGGGGACATAGAGGGGATCCTATAGTTAGCTATGATATGAAAAAGGGTGTTATTAACAGTATGCTGAATATGGAGGAGTTCCAGATCATTACCTTGTCTAACAAGTCTGGAGATGAAGTATTTTATAGCAATGTGGAGACAATGCTCCCTTTAGTACCTTCATCTGATGCAACAGACCTGAAATTGCAATAGGCATTGAAACTGATGGAGTGCTTTCAATGGTCTTGAGCCAGGTCTTTGTGTTGATGAATGTTATCAAAGTTTTTCAGAGTAATGAGTGCTTGAAGGGAGAGGAGGTTTTTCTTTGTTTTTGTTATCTGAATTCTGTTTAATTATGCTGGAATCTTTAGAAGACTTACACTGCCTAATAAAAGCACTACGGATATGGACAAAGATCTAGCCAATATAAGAAAGACTTGGGAGCAGAGGTGTGTAGGCCATTCCTGGCAAAGCGCTTGGGATGGTCTATCATCTCTTCTGAGGCTGATATATATATATATATATACATATATATTATATTATATATATATATATATATATATATATATATATATATATATATATAGTACCCCCTATGATAACATCAGAAGTTAAACCAATTTTTGAAATCAATACTTGTTTGTTCACAATGCAGCATTACTCTTGGTCATGGTAGAATGCAGTTCAAGGCTGGATTTATACCAGCCTCAGACACATGTTCTGACATTTCCAGGGAGGTATGGCCCATGTCATTTACACCTACCATTACTGTGTCATATGTGCACTTTGGTGCAAAGACTTACGTGCATGTGTGGTGTGGTGTGGTAATTCCTGGCACCTAATAGGCAACTCGCTGTGACCCCTCTTTGCAAAACTGGTAGGTGGTACATTGGTAGGTCTAACTATAGTCACTTATAACTAGGATATTGGACTGTGTGGTGGTTTGCCTTACAGACTTCTGGACTGTGTCAGTGTGACTCATAGACATGTATGCTTTATGTGGGTGCTACCTGTGATGTTTGTTCGTGAGGTTGCCAACAGTACTTGTTTCTTAAGTTACATTTAGGAGGCTTTTGTGGTTTAGGTATGTTACTTTCAAGAGCCATGGCATTTGTTGGTCTATGAGTTTGGTCTGAGCTGTGCATGCTTTGTTAAGTGTTGTATGGTGTGGTACTGTCAACCTACTATTTGCTGTAGCTTTGTGAGAGAGCTTTGGCTCCAATGACACTGTATAACTACATCCCTTAACATACTCTCTACTAGCTTAAGTAGTAGGTGGTGGACAGTAAACATGAGACAACTGCAACATTGTCTCAAGATGCCCATTTTACCCATGCTGGCTACAGAGATGGTTGGAAAGTGCAAATACATTGTTCCAGGTACACAGACAGCAGCTTTGTTGATCTGACATTCTGATCTCTTTTCTGGTGCAGTTCATCACCAGTATGAGCAGTAGTGGGCTCAGAGCTGAATCCTGCTTCACACTCACTCCCACCGAAAATCCCTCTCTGACTCCAAACACTCTTCATAGTTGTGACACTGGGTCCTTGTACACAGCCTGCAATAATTCCACAATGTTTCTGGGATTTCAAATCATCACAAAACTGCCCCAATTAGCTTTCTTGGAACCTTGTCATCTGCTCTCAATGTCTACAAATGTTTAGCTGGACGCAATACAAACATCCTGATTTGAATCCAAACTTATCTCCCATCTTACTTTCAACTACTGTGCATATTTGTTCACCAGTCACCCCCTCCAGACCAGGCACGTAATGTAAAAGGAGACTGATACCTCTTGTACAGCATGTAGTTATGAATATCCCCTTTGTTCTTGTAGATAGGTAATAGAATGTTTATTCTCCAGTCACTCTGGATATGCTCCCTCCCCTCTCTTCATGCTTTGTAAGTACTTTCAGGAGCCATTTATTCTCCCATAACACACCCAACATCTTGATCATAAATGTCATGACTTCAACCGAGCCTACCATTTTCCCTATATTCTTTAGAGCATTTCATACTTCTAGGTTGGAACTTCATCTTTCATTTTAAGCTATGCATGAAGCAGCTCAGCTTTTGTGGGTTTGTCTTCATTCAGAAATTTCCTGAAGCACTCCTTCAATCTGCCCTTGATGTCCTCTGGACTAGTGTGCACAGTGCTGCTGACATTCCTTATAAAAAAGTGTCTTCAAACTACCTTCGCTATATTTCTGACATTCACTTTCCAAAAGATGGTAGAGGTTCTTTGAAACTTTCTTTGCCATCTGTAACTGCTCTCTTTGCCTCTCTGTTAGCCAACCAGTACTCCTCCTTAACCTCTTCCATCATTTCTATCTCCTACTTCTTCATACACTCCTTTATTTTTGCTACTTTCCTAGACTTCTGCATTCCATCACCAGTTTTCCTTACTTATTTCCCTCTGTGGCTTGACTGCAGATTTGTTCTATCATTCACACATGTTGTTTTGAGACTCTGACCTTTTTTTTGTGCTTGAACTCTTTCATCTTTAGTTGAACATGGTGCTGAAATGGTTAAACTCAATGCCCCACATAACGTCCAGGGATTGATCCTGACCACTGAATACTGTCCGAGTGGAGTTTACATATTCACCCCATGTCTGTTCTGGGTTCCTCCCACCTCCAAAAAACATATGAGGCGTTTCTGCCTCAAGAACATAAGGTAATAGGTACAATTATAGCCCTTACAGTTGGACTTCAATCACTGCAGCCATACCATTACCTATTAATTGGTTCTTCACACTACATTAAACCCCACTGCAGACTACTTACCACCTCACCATCCCACATCATCCATACTCACCAAGTTAGTTCAATATCCTACATTCTAATTTACAGTGTTACTCCAACACATTATATTATGCACCTTGCTCTTTACAACTTATCTTTACACATCCTATCAAAATCAACATGTAACCACCATGTAGCCACCATCTACTATCTCACCAACTAATTCATATCCCTTCTCCATACTTCTATAGACAACTAATTATTTCACCACACCTTTATAACAACGCTAATACCAAACTCTTCTCATTCAAATATGTACATATATAACTCCAAACTTAGTGTGCAACTATACTAAACTAGTTATCAAACTCACCCACCTATTTTTAATCAATAATGCCCATATTAAACAAAGTGGGGACATGCATCCCAATCCAGGGCTTTAAACTGCACAGCAAATGACTGACTCTTCTGACATCCCATTCATTCGAAACATTGCTCATCTCCCACACAACAACAAAGATCTCCTTATCTTAAACATGAACCTAAGAAGCATACTCAACAAAGCCTCCTTACCCAATATTCACCAGATACAGCTATTTTAACAGAAACCTGGCTAAAAACCACACATACAGGATACCAAGATACTAACTCCTGGGTACATCATCCACCAGCTTGACAGGACTCGTAAGTAGGGTGGTGGCATAACCATAACTTAGAAAGATAATCTCAAATTAGAACAACTAACCACCCAGACCAAAAGAATTCAGAAATTTTAACATTGTGCCTCCAAATAAATTCTAATATAACAAAACATTATCATAGCTATTTACATTCCACCTGGCAACAACCCATCCTCTACTGAAGACCTCCTTTGCTGGTGTTCTTCAACATACAATCATGAAACCATAATTACGGTGGACTTTAACCTAGAGTGATCAACATGCACCCCCAATAATCCATCCAATTTTATTAACCTCCACAGATTCTGTCAAATGATAAAATCCTCTACCAGGGTTGACAAGCACAGTAAAAAATAATCAATACTGGAATGGGCTCTCACAAATAAACCTTCAGTCTGCTATCAATCCGGTTGTCTCCCTGACAACCTAAGTGATCACCTACCCACCTATCTGATTAGGCAATGTATCTGCCCTCCTAAAAACATTGTTTCAAAATGTATGCTAAAAAAAAAAAAAAAAACATTTTTCACCAGAAATATTTAAAACCCTCCTGTAAAAATATGACTGGTCCCCTCTAAAACACCTCCACCTAGACTTGACTGTTCAATATTTCAACAAGAAATTCAACAATATTCTAAATAATCTAGCCCCCCCAAGAAAAATCTGCACCAAATCCATACACATACCATGACTCACTAATGAGACCAAGAAGTTCCTTAAACAAAGGGATACAGCCTGGTACCACTATCGAGAGACCAAAAATCTAACTGTAATTCTCTATCATCATCAAATGCATAAACTCACCAAAAAACAAATAAAACATGACAAAAAAATTTACTACACAACTATACAACAAAAGCACCCAAATAACCCCCAGGAATTCTGGCAAGCCATCAACTTATTGCTTAAACTAAGCCAGGTCACAACCCCAGCTTCAACCACAGCCAACTCCACCGATAGTATTGCCTCCCAAATTAACTCTCACGTTGCCAATTTGATCCTATCCCTTGCAAGAAATGACAGTACTACCCCCCTCTATCCTTCCCTACACAGATAATAGAAAACATTAACTCCTTCTCATTTAAATCTACGCAAACTAACACTATAAAGAAATGTCTTTACAGACTAAAGCCCTCATCCCTATCTGCAGACCAGCTTCCCAAAGAATTTCTTAAAATAGAATCAGATATCATTTTCCTCTCTATTTGTATCCTAATCAACCAGTCAATTACTGAGCAACATATCACAAAACTCTGAAAAATCTTTCATATCACCCCATACATAAAGGCGGCACAGCTACTAAATTCACTAACTACAGGCCAATAGGCATTTCCCCCCCTATTGCCAAGATTCTTGAAAAATGTAGTATCCATACACAACTACTTGACCATCTGCTAAACAACCTCCTATCTGCATCCCAATACAATTTTAGGCCAAAGCATAGCACCACTACTGCACTACTAATCCAGTCAACCAGCTTAGAAATATAGGCCTCCATGTAGTCTTTTCTTGATATGTCAAAAGCTTTTGATACAGCCTCTAATCAGAAACTACTCAACAAACTAGCCTCATTAAACCTTTCCTAACCAGCCCTCTCCTGGTTTCTTAGCTATTTATCTGACCACCAACAGGCACTTAAGTGGCATATCACACACTCTACCCTTTGACCTGTCACTGTTGGTGCGCCACAAGGATCAATACTGGACTACTACTTTTCACTATTTTCACTAACAAACTCTTCTCAGCCACTCAGCATGTAACCATTTGCTCAGCTCCCTCAATTCCAGTACTCCTACATACAACTCAGAAAGCCTTTAGTGAAATCGAAAATTACCTGCCTGACTTCCCAACTTGTTCTTAATCCTAATAAAACAAAACTCATGCTCTTCACCAGTAACAAAACTTGTGACCTCCCCCACCATCTATTCCTCCAATAAAACTAAAATTGAACCAGTAGAACACACTAAGCTTCTTGGGGTTACCATTGCCAACAATGGTAAACTATCAAAAAGGTACACATTAAGTTAGGATCAATCTACAGGGTTAAATCCTTCCTAACTGAATCCACCAGAAATTCCACACCTAGGACTCATTTACTCTCCACCCTGCTAAAGGCCTCACCAATATTTATGAACCTCCAGAACAATGACTTAAATAAACTTGAGTCCTGTTATAACAAAATGGCTAAATTCGCATAAAACCTCCCTTATAGATCACACCACTGTACAGCACTGCACCAACTAAAATGGCTTGAACTCCCTAATCTTCTTACCTTCACCCAATTAATCTTCACTCATATCAGCATCCACCACCCATACAACTGCCCTACTCTCAAACACCTTGTTCAGCCCCTCTCCAGCAGCAGATCCCTAAGATCTACCAATAAAGTCCCAGTAAATGTAACCAAATCCAAAACAGCTACGGGGATTCCATGTTCTCAAACCAAATATCTAAATCCTGGAATTCCATACCCCAAACAATACTCAATAATACCAACACTTCCAAATTTAAACAACTAATAAAGGAACACCTCACCAATAACCTTCTATGCTCATGCACTAAGTCTGGCTGAAAAAATATCTCTCTACCTCTAATACTTTCATATTATGCTTCTCTCTCTCTTATACTTTCTTTCTACGTATATCCAACTTCCACCCCTTCTACCTTTTGGTACTCAATGTCAATGCTTTCCTTCAAGCTTAGGTCTTGGCCTATCACACTTTATAGGTGTAGTAATCAGATGCATGCTTGTCTACTCCTAATTTCATAACTCTTTTGATACTTTTCCTCTGGTGGCCCCTCTAATATACTGTCAACCTGCCTATTAATGTTACATCTTAACAATTTATGTCTTGAATATGCATTGCTTAATCACCTTATATATATGCCTGTAATTTAATATAATGTACATTTTCTTTGGTTAAAATATTTCACTTGTATAAACATATTTTTGTTATAATTTCACTTGTAATTTTTTTTCTTTGTACTGGAGCTTTTCTCCCTGGGCCCCCACTGAAAATAGGCCATTGGCCCAGAGGGACCTTCTTGGTAAACAAATGTAAAATAAATAAAAAAAATAAAATAGACTTGAGAGGCTTGCCAAAAAGACTGGTGAGACTTATGGGTCTGTAGTTTCCACCTCTATGCAGAGGGATGACTGCTGCCTTTCTCTATTCATGAGGCACAAAACCTGTTTGGAGGCTACAGTTAAACAGTAATTCCAGACACCCTGACAGGTCATATTTCATGCTATTTAGAAGGCATCCTGAGATATTGTCTGGGCCCACTGGTGCAGTGTTCTTGGTCTTAAAGAGAGCATTAAGGACCTGCTCCCTAGTGATAGTAGGGGGAGTTATATTTGATGATATTACCTGAGGGAAGGTTGAGGGAGGAGAGGGGTAAAGTTGGAGCTGAATTTATCAGCTAGGAGGTTTGCTATGTCTTCTGGCTCAATATAGGTTGTTTCATTTACAATGAACTCTGCACACAACTGTGTATTACCTTTAAGGTTGCTGACATAGCTAAAGAATGCTTTGTGGTTGTCTTTGGCGGCCAAACATACCTCGAATTTAGCTCTGGTAGACTATTTGTCCTCTTGCTTGTTTGTTTAGTTTTATGAGAGTGCTGTTATCCTGCTGGGTGCTGCACCTCCTAATTTTTGCCATGATTTTCTTCCTCCTGTTACACAGCCAATTGATTTTGTGATTCCACCAGGATGGCTTGTTTTTTGAGTTACTTCTGTACTTCTTCCTGGTGGGTACAGCTGCCTCTATGCAGCTATTAACATGCTTGTACAGGGTTTCTGTGAGCAGTTCTGCATAGGCGGCAGTGTTCTCATGGTTTATGGGGGCTTACACTTTTGCCATGGTTTTCACTTAAAAGCAGGAGGTTAATCTTAGAATAGATCCTGAATATTTCAAGTTTAGCTGGGGGGGTCCAGGTTTTATTTTTTAATTCAAAGGAGACTATTTTGTGGTCTGACCTTACCAGGGAAGGCATTACAGTAGGGGGTGTGTAGCACTCTCCATACTAGTGAAGACCAGATCCAGTATGACTGCACCCCTGGTTGGTGTACTGACTATCTGGTCCAGGGAGTTTGTGTTTACAAACTCCAGGAATCTCTGTGCATGTACGTTTGGTGTCATATAGGATTCCCAGTTAATAGTAGGGTAATTAAAGCCACCCATGAATGTGGTGTTGGGTTGGATGGTTAGTGTTTCTAAAAAGTTTAAATACATGGTATGGATTTCCTGGGTCATAGAGGGAGACCTATAGCTTGCAAGGAAGTGGTACTGGATATGACCTATGGTGACCTGAACATGGAGCAGCTCAAGTGCATTGTCCTGTTTGACCAGCCTTGATGTATATTTATCTGTGATGTAAATAGAGACGACACCACCTTTAGTCCCAGACTGTGAAGTAGCTGCCCTAAATTTGTGGAAGGCATTATAACCTTGCACTGTTGGTGTGCTCTCTGTGGCTTTAAACCATGTCTCATTGACTGCACAGACATCAGCATTCTCTAGGGTAAAGAGAGCTTCTAGGGAGTGGAGTGTTTTGTTTAGACTCCTAGCACTGAGCAGTAATATCTTTAGAGTTTCTTGGCACTATGGGGGAAGACAATGTTTTAGCTAATATTCAAAAGCCTAGAGGGGAAAAGTGCAGACTATCTCTGGCAAAGCAGCATGGTCTGTTGACCACCTCCTTCCATGCTAACAAATATTGCACCCCCTTAGAATGACACCAGAAACTAAGCCAATTATAAATGTCAAAGAAAATTAAAGCCATGCTGTCTGGTAAAGCTAAACAACCATCTCAAACTTACCTCCCTCCAAACTGTTTTGCTTCCTCACTGTTACCAAGTAGTTTAATGAGAAGTTATGTACCTACCATAACGTTCCATGTTAGTTGTCTTCTCTCGCCTTCTTTCTTGCTTGATGGGTTCGGAGCCGATCCTCGGCTCGCACTTTGCTAAGCTCGAGAGTCACTTTTACCAGCTCGAGGCAGCCCCATATCCCATGATGCAAGGCGGTAAGTACCCAGATCTCGTTTGTTACCTATAGGCAATAACACCTAGCACAAAAAACTTCCCAGAAGGAAAGAAAGGCAAAAAGCCTGAAGGATGGGTTATAAGGTAGACCAGAACTAGCTGGTCTTAAGAAACATTCTTCCATATAGGGAGAAAAAGGTCTGTCCAGGCCAGGGGGCAGGAGGGAGAAGACAACTAACATGGAGCGTTATGGTAGGTACATAACTTCTCAATGTTAAGTTGTCAATCTCGCCTTCATTCTCTTGATGGGACCGTCCTAGCACCTCTGTCCTGGGTGGCTCAATGGAACAGACTCTTGAGAACTGTAGAGCCAAAACTGGCTCTATCCCTGGAGGCCAAATCCAATTTGTAATGAGAAACAAAGGTATGAGGAGTGGCCCAAGTGGCTGCTGCACAAATAGTGTCTAATGGAAGTCTAGCCTGAAAAGCTGTGGAAGTGGCTAAGCTTCTGTTGAATGCGCTTTAGGTTTTGAGCACAGCTGTTTTCCCCTGAGCTGATAGATTTCAGAGATGATGGAAGAAAGCCCTCTAGATAAGGTCACTTTGGAGACGGGAAGGCCTTTCTTGTTATCAGCATAAGAAAGAAAGAGCTGATCGGATTTCCTGAATTGTTTTGTTCTGTCCAAATAATATCTGAGTTGGCGGTGAACATCAAGATGATGTAATTTTTGTTCCGATCTGTTTGAGTAATTAGGGAAAAATACAGGGAGGTCAATAGATTGATTCAAATTATTTTTCGATGCCACCTTAGGCAAAAAGGTTGGATTAGTTCTCAAGGATACCCTGTCTTTGTGGAAGACCAAATAAGGGGGACGAACAGAGAGAGCATGAAGTTCCGACACTCTCCTTGCCGAGGTAATAGCAACAAGGAAGAGTGTTTTCCATGAAAGAAATTTCAGGGAACATGAAACAGCTGGCTCGAAGGGAGGAAGAATTAAGGATGTCAGCACTAGATTTAGGTCCCATTGAGGAGGAGGAGTCCTGACTGGAGGTTTCAGGAGAAAAATTCCTTTTAGAAAAGCTCTACAAAGCCTGTGGGACATAATGTTGTGATCTGCAAACCCAACATGAAAATTCAAGATAGCAGCCAACTGAACTTTGACCGTGGAAAATGAAGAGCCCGAGTGAAAGATTTCCGCTAAGAAATCCAAAACTGCTTGAACAGGGGCAGTAAAAGGATCCATATTTTTAGATTTTGCCCAACAAGAGAAGCGTTTCCACTTGCTGGTATAAATCCTTCTAGTAGAGGATTTAAGGGAAGCCACTATGATATCCTTAACAGGATTAGAGATCATAGGAAGCCTGGCTAAGGAAGGAAGTGGAGCAACCACGCTGTGAGGTTGAGAGAAGGAACAGACCGATGCAGCTGACCCGATTGGTGAATCAGAAGGTCTGGCACTGGGTCCAGATGCCACGGCTGCACCAAAAGGTGACGATGGAGGAACGGAAACCAAATTTGTCGAGGCCAATAGGGAGCAATGAGAATCATTTTGGCTCTCAAAACGGTGGCTTTCTGGAGTACTTGTGGAATCAACAGGAAAGGCATAAAGAAGTCCCTGGGGCCAATACTGGGTTAGAGCGTCTCTGGGGGGATGGCCTGGCAGTGAGAAGAGAGAAAAGAAGTCTGGGCATTTGCTGTTTTGGGGAGTAGCAAAAAGATCGCAACATGGGCGGCCCCATTCTAGAAAAATCTCCTCCACTATAGATTGTTTGAGAGACCACTCGTGAGGCATGAGAATAGCTCTGCTCAATCTGTCCGCTAGAATGTTGGTTTTCCCAGGGATATGCGTTGCTACCAGAAACCGATGAGAGGAGATCGCCCATTGCCAAAGTCTGAGAGCTTCGACACAAGGGGTAGGACTTGGTTCCGCCCTGTTTGTTGATATACCATACTACAGACATGTTGTCTGTGTGAACTGCAATTGTTCCCAAGGGAAGAAAGTCGTTGAGGGCTTGCAACATTAAAAGCACTGCTCTCATCTCTAGGACATTTATGTGCAGGTGGTATTCGGTTGCCATGTCCCATGAACCATCCTGCCCTGATAATGACCCCCACCCGATCAGGGAGGCGTCCGTAGTGACTGTGGCTACCGGGGCCGGGGATACAAAGGGTCTGCCTTGATGAATCTGGGGAGAAAAAATCCACCATGATAGATGATTCTTGCAAATTTGCGTCACCAGGATTTGGTGACGCATGGGAAGTTGTTGGTAAGACCACTGGGTGAACAACATCTATTGAAGAAGACGCATGTAGAAGCGGGCCAGGGGAAGAAGGGTAATAGCCGCAGCCATGAGGCCCAACACCTTCAGAACCATTCTGGCTTGTACCTTTTTGCTGGCAAGGATGATCCTTACGTGACTTTGGATATCTGAGATTCTTTGGTCTGTGAGGGTTGCTGACATCCGAACAGTGTTTAAGTTTGCGCCTATGAAAGTAATAGACTGGCAGGGCAATAAGGAGGATTTTTCGTAGTTGATCGAAATTCCTAATTGAGCGCAGAGATTTAGGGTGTAATCCCTGGCTTGAAGAAGTTGATGCCTGGTGGTGGCTGAAAGGAGCTAGTCGTCGAGATACGGAAACACCTGGAATCCTTGACGTCTCAGGTGAGCCATGACCACTGCCATACATTTGGTGAACACTCTGGGGGCTGTAGTGAGACCAAAGGGCAGGGCTCTGAATTGAAAATGACTGGACCCCAGCCGAAAGCAGAGAAACCTTCTGGAGCGTCTGTGAATTTTTATGTGAGAGTACGCGTCCTGAAGATCTATTGAGCACATCCAGTTGTCCTTTTCTAGGAAGGGCAAAATTGATTGAAGTGTGACCATTCGAAATCTTGTCTTTCTCACAGACTTGTTGAGTCTGCTGAGATCCAATATTGGTCTCCAGTCTCCCGTCTTTTGGGGACCAAAAGAATCTTGAGTAGATTCCGGCTCTGAATGGTCTGCTGTAACTGGCTGAATGGCTCTTTTTGTAGAAGCTTTGATACTTCTAATTCTGCAATTTCCCTTAGACCGGGTGGCACATCTGGAAGGGAATTTTGTGAGTGAAAGGACTTTCCTGGAAAGGGATCTTGTAAGCCTCGGATGTGATCGACTGTACCCATCTGTCTTGAGAGAGGGAACGCCAGGCGTCTGGGTACAGCGATAGTCTTCCCGACTGCCTCCAAGGAAGGACAGTCGGGCAACACCTCAGGGATGCTGGAAGGGCTTGTCAGAGAGGCTCTCTGCTTCCCTGGTTTTGTGGACCCCTCTGCCTCTAGGGCGTCTGTTATTATTACCCCTCTGCCTCTAGGGGTAAACTGACCACGTGTATCCGGTGTGACTCCTTGGGATTTACGAACCACATTTTCCGCCCTTCTGACCTTTGGGGTAAGGTCTAGATGGGGTAGAAAACGGACCCCTACGGCAGAAAGAGTCTTGCCGTCCTGCTCACACCTGGTCAATGTATCCTTCACTTGAGGGCCAAACAATGCTGACCCATCAAAGGGAGAGTTTGTGAAGGATGCCTTAAAGGGATCTGCAAAATTACAGAGTCGCATCCAGGATTGACGTCTAAGAGCCACTCCTGTACCTGCGGCTCTACTCGCTCCATCTGCTGCATACGAGATCAGCCGCATGGAGGAGTTTGCTATAGAATTAAGGATTCCGAGCTGAGAAGCAATTTTGTCCTGAGCCCCTGGAGCTGTAGGATCCTGTACTACTTCACCTAGTTCTTTTAGGATGTCCCTTTGGAGTCTGGTGAAGTGACATAAATAATTCAGCGACCGCATGGCAAAGGTCGCTGAGGAAAACATCCGCTTACCATACCTGTCCATGGTCCTAGAATCCTTGTTAGGAGGATGGACCGGTACAGAAGGATCTGCAAGTTCCTTCTTAGTGGCGGCCGCCACCACCATGGCATCAACAGGGACACCTTTTGTAAGGAATTGTTTTTCATTAGGGGCTGTAATAAATTTAGACGGCCTCCTAGGAACTGGCTCTACAGAATCAGGAGCAGCCCAAGCCTTCCGAGCAATAACCTCCATCAGGGGATCGAAAGGAGGAGACACCCAGGAGGTGGAGGGTCAAGATCCAAACGCCTCTAGGTATACCGACTCATCCTCGGAGGGATTGATGGAGGGCCAGTTTCCCCTCTGTTTTAGGAGTTCTAGGATGTCTGAAAAGGAGACATCCTCAGAGGGGATCTTGGGGACCCTCCGACTCATCTAAGTCGGTATCTGAGGTGGTAGACTCAGGGGAGTCCAGGTGCTTCCTCTTACAAGTCCTCTTGCGAGGAGGATCTCCTGACGGTCAGGA
Source organism: Protopterus annectens (assembly GCF_019279795.1). Lineage (NCBI taxonomy): Eukaryota > Metazoa > Chordata > Ceratodontiformes > Protopteridae > Protopterus > Protopterus annectens. The sequence continues at coordinate 766,088,701 of NC_056748.1, read as the reverse complement.
GAATCCTCGCAAGAGGGGGTTCTTCCCAATGGGGAAACCTGAGGGGGTGGATCTCTAGGTCCGGGAGCAAGAGAGTGGGAAGAGATATCGACAGGCACCGTAGAGGGAGGAGCTAAGGGAACAGACTGCTGACTGAGCCCAGTGGACAGCACACTCTTCATCACCTCAAAGGCTCCCCTCCCTGGAAGATCCGAGAGAACCCGTTCCGAAGAAACAGGGACTCCCGGGCCCACCGAAAGGGAAGGCTCCAAGGCAGATGTCGGAGCTGAGCTCACCAAGGCCGAGGCTCCAAGGGGAAGAGCGGGGTCGGACAAGGGTCCGATGCCACTCACCCCCTCGGAGGAGACCAGGGAAGCCCGGCCACCGAATCCCTCCAAGGAAGGTCTCGAGGAGGAGATAAGAGTAGATGCTGAAGGTGCAGAAGGGGGGAGGATCTGTCCTTCAGCCATAGCCGTAACTATTCCCGTAGACTCCAGCTCCAAACTCTGAGGCAGAGTCGAAGGAGGAACATGAAGAGGGTGTGGACTAATAGTCGTCTGTTGAGACGGACTATGCAGCATTTGGACCAGTGCCTGTGATTTTAACAATCTACTTACCACCCTCTCTAAATCATGGTCTGATAACCTGGACGACCTCGATGATCGGCTCCGATGGCTCCGAAAAGGAGAGGTGAGGCCGGAGCAGTATTGGTTCCAAGGAAGGGGACCTGGACCTCTTCCTCGAAGGGACCAACGGAGCCGAAGAAACTACAGATCCAGACGGAGCCGATAACTTTTCGGCTCCGAATGAAAGTTTCGATGCTCGGCTCCAGCCGGAGCCGATACAGACATAACAGTAATGGTGTCGGAGCCGGTCGGCGCCGACACCGAAGCCTGAGCCACATGGTGGTCGGAGCCAGTCGGAGCCGACACCAAGGTGACCATGTAGTATCGGCACCGATAGCCATCGGTGCTGAAGATTTGGCAAGATAGGATCGGCTCCAGTCGGACGATTTCGACTCAAAGGAGTCGGAGCCGAGGCCGCAGGCTTAGAAGCAGAAGCCTGGACCTTGGTAGACTTAGAAGTCTTGCTCGGAGCCGATTTGGCTGGAGAGCCCTCCGGTTTAAGGAGACCCCTTAAAATCAACTTATTTCTCCTCTCCTGCAGGACTCTCTGGCTAAAGGAGTGACAAATTGCACAGGAGTCCTGCAGGTGGAGAGGTCCCAGGCAGTATAAGCAAGAAGTGTGACCGTCTGTCAGAGACATCTTCTGACAGCACGAGTCACACTTCTTGAAGCCTGAGACCCTTTGCTCTTTGGACATGGTTGTACACAAAATAGTACACACACACAGTCCCAATCAACTAAAGATTAAAGAATAAACAATAATTAACCCCTCACACACACACCCTAACGGGGGGGGGGGGGGTGGGAGGGAATAAAGGCTGACTAAAAAGAAGGGGAAGGAAAAATAAAGTTAGTCAGAAAAGGGCTTACAATTAAGTAAAAAGGAAAGTATTCTATAGAAAGTGGTTATTATTAAATTTTGGGGCAATTAGAAGTTTAAATCTAAACACTTACCAGGAGCTGGCAAAAGGAGGACCTCATCAGCAAAGCGGCAAACGAGATCTGGGTACTTACCGCCTTGCATCATGGGATATGGGGCTGCCTCGAGCTGGTAAAAGTGACTCTCGAGCTTAGCAAAGTCGGAGCCGAGGATCGGCTCCGAACCCATCAAGCAAGAATGAAGGCGAGATTGACAACTTAACATCATCTGTTTAGCATTGTAAATATCTAAGGGTCCATCTCGATCAGCAGCTTTACTTCATCATCCCAACCCAGTTATGTCAGACTAGAATTAAGAGCATTCTGGCCATCAGCCAAAGAACTGCTCATCTATTAACAATGGAAACAAGAAAAAATACAGAAGGTTGTGCTTCTACCTAACCTGCAATTATTTCAGCATGTTCCTCTACTAAATGCCACAGTCTTTTAATACCACAAAATAACATCTGGTTTTATGGTTAACTCACACCCCTAAAAGCTCTGTGTCACCTTTTTGTAGTCTTTCATCTCAACTCTGGCCCCATCTGTGCTCCCACCTCAAAAATAAACCCCTGAAACCTTGTACAATACAGTTAAGATCAACTGCTGTCAATTTGATCACCTTGCAAATACTAAACTACTCTTCAAAAAATTTCAAAAAAGCATTTTTTTTTTAACATGGAACCATTGTTAGACTCAATTCTACTTAATTTTAGGACTCTGGCCAGCTGTCACATAAAGAATCTTGTTTGCAAATGTTAGAACAAATGACACAGCCTACAGTAACTGTGGAACGCAGTTTTCTAATGTTAAGATACTGGCTTATTAAACACAGTCGTATACAATAAGCATAAAATATTAATCAGGTTTCTTCTTATGTTCTTATACTATTTTATGTTTACAATGCAACACAGGTGTCGCTTAGACGTTGGTCCTTCAGTCTAGTCTAATTATCATGACTAAATAAATGAAATTAAATCAACTTGTTTGTAGACTGGGTATTATGCATAAAGCATTTGTTTTGTTTTAATTTTTAAGCAAGAAGTGGAATGAAGCTAGGCCAGAGATAAGAGGTTATTACACTGCAGACAAGACCAATGGGGCAGTTAGACTGCAGATGACAAAAATCTCTGGTTTAGAAAGTACAAAACACTTAAAGAGACACACAAGGAAATACATTGGATATAAAAAGTGTACACACCCCTGTTGAAATGGCAGGTTTTTGTGATATAAAAAAATGAGACCACAAAAAATCATTTCAAAACTTTTCCCACCTTTAATGTGACCTATAACCTGTACAATTCAATTGAAAAACAAACAAATCTGTTAGGGGAATAAATATATAAAAATAAAAAAATGTACAATAAGCTTGTTGCGTAAGTGTGCACACCCTTAAACTAATACTTTGTTGATGCACCTTTTGCTTTAATTACAGCATTCGGTTTCCTTGGGTATACACCTGGCATCAATTAAAGAGACTCTGATTAACCCCAAATAAAAGTTCAGCTGTCCTAGTACGATTTTCCTGACATTTACTCAGTTGCCTGCTACAACAAAAGCCATGGTTCGCAAAGAGCTTACAAAGCATCAAAGGGATCTCATTGTTGAAAGGTATCAGTCAGGAGAAGGGTACAGACAAATTTCCACAGCATTGGATATACCACGGAACACAGTTAAGACAGTCATCAAAAAGTAGACAAAATATGGGACAACAGAGACGTTGGAAAGAACTGGACGTTCCTCCAAAATTGATGAAAAGACAAAACGAAAACTGGTCAGTGAGGCTGCCAAGAGACCTACAGCAACACTGAAGGAGCTGCAGGAATTTCTAGCAAGTACTGGTTGTGTACTATATGTGACAATCTCCCGCATTCTCCATATGTCTGGGCTATGGGGTAGGGTTGCAAGACAGAAGCCTTTTCTTAGAAAGAAGAACATCCAGGTGCAGCTAAAATTTGCAAAACAATACATCAAGTCTCCCAAAAGCATGTGGGAAAATGTGTTATGGCCTGATGAGACCAAGGTTGAACTTTCTGGCCACAATTCCAAAAGGTACATATGGTGCAAAAACAACAATTCGAATCAACAGAAGAACACCAACCCCATGGTGGTGGCAGTATCATGCTTTGGGGTTGCTTTTCTTCAGATGGAACTGGGACTTTAGTCAAGGTGGAGGGGAATTATGAACAGTTCCAAATACCAGTTTTGGCCCAAAACCTTGAGGCATCTGATAGAAAGCTGAAGATGAATAGGAATTTCACCTTTCAACATGACAATGACCCCAATCATACATCCAAATTAACAAAAGAATGGCTTCACCAGAAGAAAATTAATGTTTTGGAATGACCCAGCAAGAGCCCAGACCTAAATCCAATAGAAAATCTGTGGGGTGACCTGAAGAGGGCTGACAAGAGATGCCCACGCAATCTGAAAGATTTGGAGGGATTTTGCAAGGAAGAGTGGGCAGATATTGCCAAGTCAAGATGTGCCATGCTGATAGACTCCTACCCAAGAAGACTAAATGCTGTAATTAAATCAAAAGGTACTTCAACAAAGTATTAATGGGTGCGCACACTTATGCAACCAGCTTATTGTACATTTTTTTATTTTTTGTATTTTTCCCCCCTAACAGATTTGTTTGTTTTTCAATTGAATTGTACAGGTTATGGGTCACATTAAAGGTGGGAAAATTTTTGAAATTATTTTCTGTGGTCTCATTTTTATATCACAAAAACCTGACATTTTAACAGGGCTGTGCGCACTTTTTATATCCAATGATGTACAGAGAAGATTAAGGTTCAAAACACAAGCTGTGAGGATTTTCAATAAAATGGCTAAAATAAGGAGGACAGTAAGAAAAACCTTAAAACAAAACTAACACTCATACAATAACCGTACAAAAAGAAATTAAGACAGGGCAGATAAGACAAGCAACTTTAATAAATCAGAACAAATGCACATTAATTATGAAACTAACCAGTTCAGTGTGCTTACTGTACTTGATGCAAAAGCTATGCTTGGAAAAGACCATACTTTTTTTTTGGTGTGTGTGTTCGTGTGCATGCAGGAGCATGCACACACTCAGAGGACTAAAGTCTTTGAAAGCACTAGGCTCAGAAGTGCCAGCTGGTAATCACTCATTTTATGTCAAGAATTCAGTCATTCCAAATTAAAAGGCACAATACAACCCATTAGTTGGGTACTTCAGAGTCTCGATTCTGGCTCCTACCACAGAACAAAACAGTAGATTACTAGCCTCATCCCTCATATCTCCTTCCCCACTCACACCCACATGCATCACAGACTCCAAGTTTCAAATACAGAATGAAGGCTGTCAGTCTCATTTCTACTCCGCCATCATAAAAAAAACTCCCGGTAGCACATACCAGTCACAGGTCTTCCTCAAACACAGTAGACTCCTGCTCTTTTCAGACTGTAAGTTCCCAACCTTATCCAATCCTCCCTATATGTACACACATATGCACACTCTCTCTCCCTGTCGTATACACTGCTGAATCACAATCTTATCCTCCCTCCTGCAGATACTAGTCTCCACATCTCACACACTGCAGTTTCCAAGTCTTCCCCCTACTCCAATCTCCCAAATGTAGCAGGCATTTGGTCTTAATCCTCCATCAGTATTCCGGCACACAGGGCACTTTTTTTTACAAATTCACAGTATATTCTGGTAACCCAATAAATGAAGTTCAGCAACAAGGAAGACCAGTCTGGCTGGAATGGATGCCAAGGGAGTCCAAGTTTACATCAATAAATAGGACTGAAAAGGGCATGCAGAAATGTCTAATAAAGTCATGAAGAAGCTCAGAAAGGGGTAAGAATGAAGTAACTAGGAGAGTTATCAGCAAAGGGACATGGGACTTAATAGCATTCTGTAGAGGTCACAGACGAACACATTAAAAGAACAAACACATATCCAGTTTCTAAATGGAGATAAGGCTGCTGACTGGCTTGGGGCAAATCATCTATCTGCACTGTCAGTGGCACAGGTTTGATGACAAATTTGAATAAGCTGATTGGGGGTGGGGGGGCAGTACAGCTAAACAAACATTCTCTTTTCCTGTGTTTTAAGACATGCACTTTAACAATTAGAGGATGCAGCCACTGACTTAACATAAGGGACCACAATTTCAAAGCAGTTATCAGTGTTGCGTATCATACCCAAGGGGATAGGGTATCTGACCACATGCCTTTCTTGAATTACCTACACTCTTGTCAATCCCCAAACCTAACCATCCTAAGAATGGTGTGCAGGCATGGCCTTCTAGGGAAGAAAAAGACTTTCCCGGTGAAGGCTTACACTAAGGAAAGTAGATGCCATTGACATTTAACACAATGCAAAGTACCAGTAGATCAGAGGGGTGAGGCAGGCATGAGGGAGACGTGGCCTAGAAGAGGAAGGAATGACATTATGAACTCACAAACTCGAGTTTACGTTTATGAATAAAGTATCAAATCACTATAACTGCAATACAAGTGCAGCACTATATTATTACACAGCACACCTACAACTGGCAATTTGAAAATCAGTCCATACAAGTCTATAAGAATTAATCTCGACTTTGTTGAAGAGTGCCACCCTAATATACTGTACATCTAGACGAACCTTAACTTTCAAATTTCAAGACAGCAGAAACAAAAAAGGCACATTATAAATAACTTTCAGACTTAAACCAGAGGTCATTTCGGCAGAGTAAATCTCAGAATGAAAGACTGCAGTGCCTTACTGCATCTGATCATGGGTATCAGAAATAAAATGAAAGATTATAGTTTACTAGTGGAGTTGCATTCTACTGCTCTAAACACTTCTGCCTTCAAACAGTTAAGGTAGCGTCACCCACTTGTGGGTTACTTAACCATCTATATTAGCAACAGAAATGCCAGACATAAACCATGAGCTTTTATTACACAATACAAGTTCTGCACAGCTATTTTATTTCCAAAGAGGATCTGTGACTAACTATAAGAAGGAAATTAAAATGTGGCAAGAGTTGTATTTAAAATTAAGTGCGGATTATATGTTACTCATTAACCAATTTTTTATGGGAATTGAAGCTACTCTGCAAGATGTGACAGTTTGGAAAATATCTCATCAATGCCTAATTTTAAAGACTGCATGTTTATAATAGCATGCTGGAGAGAGTAGCTTCACTAGATCGCAAATTAAAACTTATAAGCTTCAAAGAGACATAGGTAGGTAGGTACTTAGGTTCATGGGTAGGTACTAGGCTATCTCCCTGAGGGCATTTATAAGCCTAGCTAGAGTGTGTTGGCTTTCGCTGCCCCATTGATTAATTAACTGATCCTCTGTCAAAGCAGAGCCAATGAAGTGATCCCAGGGGTGTATTTTCTGTTACCCATCCACTCGACAAGGTTTCTCTTGAAGACTGTTAGTGAGGGTCTCTCTGCCTGATGTAATTTGGAATTTTGTTCCAAAGCATGAGGAATCTCTGTGACAGGAATCTATCCTTCCAGCATATTCTATTTATTGTTGTGGCGAGGTTTAGCTCACTAGAGTGTGTGGCTCGCAGTGACTTGGATTTCTTAAGGTGGAGCATGTCCATCAATTCTAAGTTGGACATGGATTCGTAAGTCAAGCAGAGATCACCTCTGAGTAAACGATATGCCACTGAGTACAGCCGGAGTTTTTTCAGTCGGGTTGCAGAGGACATATGTTTGAGACCAGTAATCCTCTTGGTGAGGTACTTTTGTGGTCTTTCCAGCTGTTGGAAGTGTCTTGTGAGGTACATCCCAAATGGGGCATTGTACTCTATGATGGGTCTAATGAGTGACGAGTAGAGGGGCATTATAACCTCTTTATTTCTAGATGCAAACCTTTTAGTAATTAGATGGGCCAAATAGAAGGATTTCCTAACTACTTTGGCAATATGATTGTCAAATAAGAGATTACTATCTACCTGGGTCCCCAGATCTCTTATTACCTCTTCTGTATTAAGGGGTCTGCCACCTATGTGGTAATTCGTGAGTGTTTTTTTTTCCCCAAACGGGATGACTATGCATTTTTTGGCATTTAGCTTGAGGCCATGACTTTGACACTAGGTGTCCGTCTCAGTAAGGCTCTTTTGGAGGATGTCCGTGTCAGCCGGAGAGTCAATTAAGCTCCCAGTCTGCAGTCATCAGCGAACTTGGTTAACCATAGTCCTCCTGTGTTTGCCTGTACTTCTGAGAAGTATATGCCGAACACTAGGGGTACCAGGACCGAGCCTTGTGGAACACTACTTGTGACTGGTTTAGAGTCAGATCTGGAGCCCGCTATTCTTACCGTGAGAGTTCTGTCTGTAAGCCAGTTGGCAACCCATCTCGTGACGTAGGGGTTTATGTTCAGGCTGGTGAGTTTTTCTGTAATACCCGAGTGGGGAATGGTGTCGAAAGTCTTGGCGAGGTCAAGGTAGGCTGTGTGAACCACCTTTCCCTTGTCTATGGCCTTGGTGACTGTCTCAAAGAAGTCAACCAGGTTTAGTAGGCATGATCTGCCCTTAACAAGGCCGAACTGGGTCAGGTCAAATGTTTGGAGGTTCTCAATGTCTTTGTTAAGGAGTTCCATGATGATGCACTCCATAGCCTTGCAGACCAGGCTAGTCAGGCTTATGGGGCGATAGTTACCAGGGTCAGTCATGGACCCTCCTTTGTGGACAGGAATGATCATTGCTGTGCGCCATTCTATGGGCACATAGCCTGTGGAGAGGCTGAGGTTGAACAGCATGTTTAGGTGGGGGGTTAGTTCATTCTGTAGTTCGTGCAAGACGAAGCCTGGGACACCATCTGGTCCCATTGACGCTGTGTTTTTGGCTTTTGAAAGGGCTGTTTTCACCTGTGCGTCTGTGATTTTTGGGACACTACACTTTTCCAGTATTGTTGTGGGCCCTTCTGGAGGTGAGAGGGGGGTGACGTTTGTACTGAATCTATCTGCCAGGATGTTGGCAATATCAGTAGGTTCAGTATATTTTGTGCGGTTTTGCACTAGTTCAGTGCATATCTGCGAATTGACACTTAGATTTTTAACATAGCTAAAGAAGGCTTTGTGGTTATCTTTTGAATTCTTGGCTATTTTTCTTTCGAAGTTGGCCTTGGATGATTTTATGAGGGACCTCAGTTTCTTACTGATACTGATCAAGGATGTCTTTCCTTCTTGGGATTTGCTTTTTTTCTGAACTAGTTTCCTCCTTCTATTGTTTAGCCTGCTTATTGCAGGGGTCCACCTTAGAGGAGTGAGTCTTGGTTTTGCTATGGATGGCATGATTCATGCATCCTTGTAGGTGCTCATACAGTGCATTTGTAAAGGTTTCTGCATCTTGGGCAGCGTTATCCTTTAGCGTGGGGGCTGTGAAACTTACTACCTCTGTCTTAAGTAAGGTGAAGTTTGCTTTAGAAAAGTTTTTTACTGTGGTTTCCTTAGTTGGGGGTGGTGATGGGGTGTGGACATCCAGAGTGATTAGTTTATGGTCTTATCTAACCAGTGACGGATTGACCTCCGGTGTGGAACACCTGTCGCCCATGTTGGTGATGACCAAGTCCAATAGGTTTTCACCTCTGGTAGGGGAGTTTACCAGATGATCCAGGGTGTCTGAGTTGATGAATTCCAGGAAGTGCTGCGCGTGGGAATTTGTACTCGAGTAGTTTTCCCAGTTAATGGTAGGGTAATTGAAATCGCCCAATATCAGGGTGTTTGGTAGGACCTTCATGTTTTCCAGTGTCTCCAGAAAGGTGGAGTGGTGGTCCTGGGTCATGGAGGATGATCTGTAGCAGGCCGCAATTTGCATTGCAGATTTGCCCGATGTTAGTTGCACATGGATGATCTCAGAGGTTTCATGCTGCGCCACAAACCTGGAGGTGTAGGTATCCTTGATGAATATGGATACACCCCCTCCTTTTGTGTTTTGGTCCTTGTTCTGTGGCCGAAACGTGTGATATGAGTTGTAGCCTGGTAGTGCTAGGGTGCTCTCTGGAACCTTGAACCAGGTTTCAGTTACTGCACAGATGTTAATGTTCTCCATACTGTGGAGTGCTTCGAGCGCATGCATTTTGAGATTTAAACTCCTGGCGTTGAGTAGCATAACCCTCAGTTTTTTTGTTAATTGTGCTTTTTACGGTGGTGGGTTTGACTTTTGAGCCTTACCTAAAAAAGGCACTATGCGGGCAGCAAGAGCATTGGCCAGTATACGAAAGCCTAGGGGTGACAGGTGCAAGCCATCTCTTGCGAAGTCATGCGGCTTGTCGAGCATGTCGTCCCAGGTTGACAGACACTGGATCCCCTTTGAATGACACCAGAAGCTTAGCCAATTGTTGAAATTGATCATTTTTCTTTATATTGAGGTGTCATTCTTGGTGAGGGCAGGATGCTACTCAAGGTCAGGGTCATAGCAGCCTGGGCTACATGATCAGAGACCTCTTCCATGTCTCTTTTCATGTAGTCCAGGGAGGTACGTCTCAGGTCATTCACACCAATATGAACAATGACAAAGTCATATTTGTACTTGTTCTGGAGTGACCTGAGTGCTTGTGTTATTTGGCGGATTCTGGCTCCCGACAGGCAGCTAACATTAACCTTCTGCTTGTCCAGCCTAGTGGGACGTCAGTGTGCCTGACTATAGAGTCACCTGTTACTAGTGTGTTAGGTATGTTATTTCGTCTTTAGGGCTGTGATTGTGCGGCACACTGATTTTGTGTTTTATGTGTTGTCTGGTTTGTGATGGGAAGAGCAGGTTGTTTGGGTGTCTGCTTTGGAGGTCTCTGATGCTTTTGCATTTTTTTATTTAGAGCCTCCGAGTATGATTTTGTGTATTTATGTGTATTTTTCGCCAGTGCTGTTTTAGTAGGTCTGTGTGTGGCTGGAGTTGTGGTGCAAGTGTTAACCTTCTCCTCTTGACTGTCTGTTCCAGTCTTGGGTGGAGACAGCTTAGCTTCCAGTTTGTCTGTATAATTGCATCTCTCGCATATGTTAGTGTTTTATGGTAGGAGGAGAGGGTTGTCTGTGTACATGAGGCAGTTGTAACATTGCCTCAGGATACCCAGATTCACCTGCTGGACTGGAGAGTGCACCTGAAGTTGCCCTTTGGCCATGCCTAAATAGTAGGGTGAGCTGCTTGGTTGGTGAGGGGTGAATAAAGAGCCTTGTCTTGCTGGGCAATCAGTGTCAGGGTATATTAGTGCTTGCTATTAGGTCTGAGCAAGTGCTGGGCTGTAAGATGCTTTTTGAGTGCTTAGGTTGAGAGTTAGACTAGTTTCAAGGGAAAAACTGAAGAGGAGACTTAGTGGACCCCGGTGCGCAAAACCGTGCAAACGCGGTTTTTATAGCAGGGAAATGAAAGAGATAGAAGATTTTAAACAAGGTAACATCTTTTCTTGACCGAGGGAGCAGCGGAAATTTAAACAAAGCACCTTTAACTCGTGGTTCAATGTATGCCCTTGATGAATTTTATGATCCTGCCCCTTTAAATGATAAATCTGCAGTCTTAGAATCTACCACTGAAGTGGAACTGCTGAATAAACTGAGCATGTCCAGTAGGGCAATGGACACAAATAATACACAGCAAGCAGCTTCACAAGCAGTTTTACAAACCTGAAACAATGATAGAGTGCAGCAAAATGAAAATTGTTTCACTCAGCCAGCTCCAGTTGTTTTAAACCTGCTGGAGAGGGTGGAAACAAGCAAAAGGAATGTGTCAGGAGGTCGAACAAGAAATAGAGAAAGGGGAAAAGAAGAAAAATAAATGGAGGTCCACAAACACGCAGAAGGTCAACCAGGTAAAGACTTTAAATGAAAATGATATGGACATTGTGAATTTATCTAATTTGATTTTAACAAATGATGAATGTTCAGTAATAAAGAAGGGACTTCAGTTTATTCTTAACAGTGATTCAATAGATGAAGCTTTAACTGATGTTATACTTTTTACTCGTAGCTTCAGTTTGAAGTTGACTTTTAAGAATTGTAGCGACGTCACAAAATTTAAAAAGTCAAGTACATTTATTCCAAATAGTTTTCCTATAGTGATGGCGTTTGGGAATGTGTGCGAGCAGCAACTACGTACATTTTATGAGAAAAATGATAAAAAGAAATTTTATAATTTAACTTTCTCTGAACAAAAAGCATTAGAAAGTTTGCAGTCAAATGATAATATTGTTATTAAACAATCTGATAAAGGTGGGGCCGTAGTAATAATGAATAAATTAGAATATGAACAAGCTATGAAAGATTACTTAGCTGATACTAAACCTTTGTAGAAATTAACGCAAATGATGTGAAGAGAATAATTTTTAAAGTTAACATGCTGATATATGAGATGCAGTTCTCTGAAGAGATTGACACAGAGTTATTTAACTTTTTGACTGTCCCTTGCCCACTTACACCAATTATATATGGTCTCCCAAAAATACAAAAAAGTGTTATTATATCCACCTATGAGACCTACTGTATAGTCTCGAGGAGAGGCTGGGTGACAGAGGCAATATCGTTATATCTACAGCATGTGTTAGAGAAATATCTTGTTAGTGTGAAAAGTTATATTAAAGACACGGCAGACTTTTTAAGACTGTTATATGAATGGGTATGAGTGTAACACTATGACCAGCTTTATTTTAGTTACTATGGATATAAATATTCTATTCACTGTAATTCCAAACGGATATGGTGTTGAATCGGGTTTATATTATCAAATCGCATGCTCAGAAGAGCGAACGACAGATAATCGACCCCATGTAAGTGAAAGCTTACAACGTCGAACCTTCTGAACAGCAATTATTTTTCAATGGAAAACAATCGCTGTTCCGAAAAAAAATAAAAACAAAAAAAAAATAACAGTAAAACATTACTTAATGTGGGGGGCTGTGCCCCCCCCCCCTACTTAAATATACCAACTCCGATATCGCACTACACTGCCGAAAAGGCAAAGTAGTGAAAGCGGCCAAACAAATAATTTCCCAGGGAAAGAATTTGCTGAAAAGCCACTTCGCTATTTTGCCTTTTCGCGCTTTACTGTTCGACAAAGACACATTCGACAACCTGTGTCTGCGACAGCATAATAGGAAACCATTGAATCATATGTCACTTTTTAAAAAATAGAACTGATGTGTATTAACAACAATTCATAGAAAAACAGTGCAGGCTAAAAGGTATACGCATCAGAAAAATATGCATGTCCTTCATATATTTAAAGGCATAGCAAAAAGTTAGATGCTTAGGGTAAGTAGATTGAATACCAATGAAAATAGATGTCTGAGACATATGAGAGAGCTTGCAAATGATTTTAAACTAAGAGGCTATGATAATACCCTTCTCGAACAAACTATGTGATATAATGCCTGAGAGATACAACAGCAAAACATTATTTTAAAACCCAACAAATATCACAAATGGTTAATAATAGAATAGGTGATGTGAGATATATTACTACTTTTAATACAAGAACTCACAGAGGGAAAGAAATAATAAAGAGGAACTGGGAAATATTAGAAAGTATGCCTGAACTAAAGAAGTCCATTATGAATGAACCTAAGTTTGCATATAGAAATTGTATTAATCTTAAAAGAAGACTTTGCTATAAAGATGTTAGGTCACGTGTAAATAAAGAATAATAAGCAAAAAACAAGAAACATTTTCATGTTTTAACTGTGTGAGCTGGAGATATATTTCTTCAAACAGCACAGTTTTTGTAGATCCTAGCTCACGGAAAGAATATACATTTGATTTATTTGCTACATGTAATACAGTGAATACTGTCTATCTGGCAACATGCATAAAATATCCTGCATTCTATGTAGGTAAATGTAGTAGAAAACTAAATGATCGCATAATGGAATACTGCTCTGATTCTCGTAGAAATAATTTATCAAATGCATTAGCCAAGCATATAGTTAAAGATGGCCATAAACATAGCTTTGTGTTCAGAGTGATTGACAGAATTTATAAGAATGTAAGAGGGGGGTGACAAATAATGAATTGGAATTGAGAGTATGCGCATGGATAATAGGATTTCAGGCTGAAAGTCACCCAGGACTAAATATTAAGGCAGTATTGGTTAAGAAGCAAATACAACTAAAGAGATTAAGGTATTGTTTACATTTAATTTCTGTACATACTTTTACATGTGTGTGTGTGTGTGTGTGTGTGTGTGTGTGTGTGTGTGTGTGTGTGTGTGTATATACTTACAGATGTTGAATAGGTAATTTATATATTTTTAGGAAATTATATAATTGTTACATGATGAAAGAGTTAATTTGTTTAGATTTTATTGGCTATGAATGTCATGTGATCACTGTATTTTGATATAAAACAGCTGTTAGAACACACACATGTCTTTGCACTGAAGAAGGGTTGTACCCGAAAGCTGTATGCTCGGTGCGTTTGTACGTTTTATTAAAGTTTTTACAAGCTACTAGCGTTCCCTGGTATGAACTTGTGCTGTGGTTTGTGGAATTAATATCAGACCTCGTTTACTGCAGAAACTTGTCCATTCGCTTGCTTGGAAAGAAATGAAACACTTAGATTATACTCAGTTTCAAAAACCCCGATATCTAATTGCATAACTTGAGTGTTTCTCGCTTCTTTAATTTCTCCAAGTCTTTTTGGGTTTCTAATACCATGATGGGAATGGACCCCATTCCTAAGTCAAAGCACAATTAAAGTTCATGAAATTAGTATTGTTTCAATCTTTGATGTCATCCAAAAGTGCTCTTCGCAGCACCTGCAATGTGTCCAGTAATGACTCCCCCTGCAATTAGTAAGGGGTTACATGTATTGGTAGCATATCTAAATATGATGTAGATCCTTTTTTTATAAGACCCATTGCTCCTACTACTATTGGGACTGTCTGGGTATCGTTCTTCCACATTGCTCTCGTTTCTGCCTGCTGGTCCTTTTATTTTATGACTATTTCTCTCTGTATGCAAGACACTGTAGTCACTGGCTGTGGTGATTTCAATGATCAGTGCTACTTTTGTCTTCTTTTCATGGGCCACTATATTTGGTTTTCTATCATCTATCTTTTGAACTGTTGGTAATGGATGGCTCCATGTGATGTAATCTTCATAATTTTCTATGATGCTTTGCGGGTCTTGTTTCCAGTGTTTTTCAGCCACTTCAATACCACAATGTTTGCGCAATCCTCAGTGCAACAATCTTGCCACATTATTATGCCTTTCAGGATACAGTCCTTCTGCCATTAGTATGTCACAACCAGCAACGAGGTGTGCAACTGCTTCCAATTTGGTTATACAAAACCTACATTTGTCTGTTTCTCACACGTGTTCAATGGACTTTGTAAACCAACGTGTACACAGCCCACTATCTTGGGCTGCATGTATTAACCTTTCATCTCTTGCTTTGAATTCGCCTCTCCTTAACCATTCCCGTGTTCATTCCTGATCAACATGAGGTTCTTCCAGAAGTTTTCCATACTTGCAACTATATTTATGCATTTTCTACGTTTTTTTCCTTTTCATCTGGTCCTTCACCTTATATTCTTTCTTTTCTTTTTTGGTACATTCAGTTGCTGCCTTATTTTTATCTACTTCTGATTTAATTTCCATTCCTGCTTGACGCCGATATGCTTCTTCTACATTAAGCAGAGAAGTCATCTTAGATTTATTCTCCTCATGCTCCAAAACTTTCACTAAGTTTGTGTCTTGTGAGGTCAGCAGATATGTGTGGAGTCCCACGACTGCAGATCTACACATGTAATCAATTTCAAGGAGGCCCATCCCTCCTTCGGAACGGGGAATATATAATCTTGGTATGCATGTATTGATTTTTATAAATAATTTAGTGTGCATGAAGCATCCTTCTTGTTTTCCTATCTAATCTATCTAACACGTTTTGGGCCAGTCAATCACTCCAAAACTGTAAGTTAGGACAGGAAGAGCAAATTGGTTTACAGCTTGGATTTTGTTCCTAGTTGTCAATGCTGTTTTCAGGAATAATTTAAGTCTTCTAAAGTATTCATTACTATGTTTTATTCGCATTTCTTCATGTGTTTCTTCATGTTTTATTGCTGACCCTTCATCAGTTCACAAATATTTATACACTCCCTCTTGCTCAAGTTCTTTTATAACACATTCTTGTCCCAAACTGATGTTTTCTTGGTGCTGCAGGTTTCCTGCTTTAAAGGTTGCTTCTGCACATTTATCAACACTAAATGACATTCTTATGTCATCTGAAGAAATTTTAACAACTTGCAATTGTGCTTTCAGTTCCTCATCTGATGAGCTACACAGTTTTAAATCATCGCCAAAGAGAAGAAGTCTTTACACTTTGTTGTTTTCTAGAAGTCAAATTATAGCCATGGCCTAAGCTGTTAAGTAGACAGCTTAATGGGTTAAGGGTAAGACAAAATAACAGCGGTGACAGTCACCCTGGAATATCCCTCTTTGAATTTTTATCTCTGGAATAATAAATTGCCCTTTATAATGGCTTAATTGCAAAGTGGTCTGCCACTGTTTCATGGCCACTCTTATTTCTCTGTCTGTTACTTCATCCCATTTCATATCCTGTACCTTTAAACTTCTTATTCTTTCTTTTACTCCTTCTATCCATTTAGCATCTTTGTTATGTTCCACAGGATCTTCATAAATACTTCTCCAAAATGTATCTATTTCTTCTTTTTTTTGGGTGGTCTTTCAACTCCTTTTACCTTGCTTCCCAACTCTCTATAAAACTTTTTACAACTTGAGTGTTTCAATATAAATCACAAGATGTATCAGTAAGTAAACCAGACTCATCTTACACGAATCCCCCTTCATATGCAAACATTATAACAAAAAGTTAATAAACTTTCCTTTAATAAAGAAGCATTCGATTGTCTTTAGAATTCTTTTAACAACATAAAGGAGTCATTGCACATAACATAACATGTACCTGGCAAAAAAGGAAAGTAAATAACCAGTTCTGGTCCAAAAGGAATTTCACTTATTCTTAGTAGACTAGCTAAGGTATCATTTCTAACTTATTTAAAAGAAGAAAACAGATTTTTAATCTCTTGCAAAGTGATGGGTCTATTTGTTCTTGACAAGCCACTCTTTTCAAATATAAAATAAAACAAAACCCTGAATATTAAACGTCTATATGCTGTCAGATTTCCTTCAAACATACAATTAAAAAAAGAAAGAAAAAACAGACCTAAAAGTCTGTCTTAGCAATGCATGGGTAAACAATGTTTATGTGCTGTCATACTTGCCTCACACAAACTTCAACAGATTTAAAAGTTTACCTTAGCAGGGCATGGATGAGCTTTCCAAATGTTCCATCAACCTGTACTGACAAAAGACCATGACAGCATTTTCCCTTTGTTTCTAAGTCTATATGCCTGGTCTTTTCTTCCCTATTAAGGGGTGGGTTCCAGGAAGAAAACTACAATTTCATTAACACACTACCAAGTTCTGAGTTTAGTTTTGCTTATTCCAGTTTTAAACTGTGAGCCTTTTTAGACAACATTTTCAACAGGTTTTCCCTTAAATGGCTTGGAACCTTCTGGAAACATTTCCTCTGGTATGGGTTAGATAACCTATCTATTTTTTCTCTTTTCCATTAAGGATTTCAGAAATTCATGGAAGGCACCAAATATAGCCTATATTTGTAACACTGTAAGATAACCTCCCTACTACGTAAGAATATCTACTTATGGAAGCAAATTACCACTGCTTTTTCAATCAGCAGACATTGGCTGAAACAACTCGAAGAAAATCTTCCCCTACTGACAAATGGCAGTTCTCTGAAGTCATACTGGTTACTGACTTTGTTGCAGCCAACATGAAGGACTTCAGATTTGCTCTTCTTTAGTATAACAGCTCATTTTACATCAAAGAAAATGAGGGAGTTAAGACCTGCTGCAAAGCAAGGTTGTTAAGAGGGCAGCTTAGTGCCATCAATGAAGTGGTATATTTATTTATTTATTTGACATTTGTTTACCGGGGTGGTCTGACTGGGTACACAGAACCAGTTTTCAGCAGATGCACAGGGAGAAATCTCCACATACAGTACAATACAAATACAGTATAATCCAACACAATACAAATTACATTAGAAATACTATACAAAAACAAGTTAAAAGAATATATATTACAGGATGTTGCAATATGTTACTACACATATAAACAATTCTATAGAGTTAAAACACTATAGAAAATAACAGTCACTCTCACCATACATGATGTAGACAGTGTCCAAAAAATAGTACGTAGGTAGTGCAATGTGTGACACTGTTACAGTACATAAAAAATAGAATGTTAGTTTCAGTTAGGAAAATAGCAGCCAGAAAGTTAGTGATGCAGATAGATAGTGAGAGAGAGAGTTAAGAAAAATAGAAGCAATACAGCCTATCTTAAGCATATGGTACAGAAACAGAGGAGGAGTTAGAAGAGCCTTAGGATCTTGCAGTATGTGAGGGATTGACATGTTACAAAAGAGGATGATGAGGCTAGTGTGGAAGAAAAGGAAGACTTGAGCATTAGGCAGGCTTTATGCAGGAGCAGAGCCATTTATTTTTGAGATTAATTTTTAGAGGCTTTGAGATGGGTTGGGCCAGACAGACATATACCTGGTAGCTAGAGGTAGTGAATTCCAAAGTATACAGACAGAGTATAAATAGACAGAGTTACCTGGTTTTCTTGTGTGTTTTGAGATAACCAAGAGATTTTTGTCTTCTGATCGTAGGGATCAATTTGGTGTGTAAGGTGTGACTAGACTGGCTAGTGCAAGGCAGGCAGTAGGCTTGAAAATAAGGTTGTGCAAGGTGGATAGCTGAAAGGCAAGTTGGTTGGGGAGTTCAAGCCAGTTTAATTCTAGGAGTGGTTTACAGTAGTGTGTGTGTGTGATATTTAAGAGTTTGTGGCAAACTTTGCAAGTTTGTTGTAGCACTGTTCCATCCTGCTTAGGGTAGAAGTCTGTTAGTTAGGATAGGGGCACCATAAAGAAGGGAGGGAGGGAGGGAAGTAAAAATGTTTTTGCAAGGGTAGTATTGGTTGCTGCAGTAAAATGTTGGTTTCTATATAACAGTCCCAGTTTTTGAAGAGTTTTCTTTATATTTTGCTGTTTATGGGGGTCAAATGAAAGTTTATTGTCAATGATAACGCCTAGAAGTATGGTCACCTGCACGATTTCTATGATAGTGTTGTCGGAAACAAGGATGTTGAAATGGTCAGTGACAGTGAAGGCATTTTTGGAATGAAAGAGTATTAGTTTTGTCTTCTTTGGACTAAGAAAGAGTTGGGCATTTCTTAGCCAGGCTTCGACTTCGGTAAAGGACTGTTGAGTTTTTTTTTAAAAGTAGTTCTGGTAGTGACTGAGCAGTACAGATTATGGTGGTGGTGGAATCATCACATAATGAGAATGAGTCCAGGGTTAGAATCGGTGTGAAGGTTGTTTGTGAAAATGTTAAACAGTAGGGGTTCTAGGAGGGAGCCTTGAGGGACTCCAGTAGGGTTGTGGAGAAAGGGTGAGAGTTCATTGGATCATTTCACTGCTTATTTACAATCCTTGAGGTAGCTCTGAAACCATTTTACTGTGTTGAGCTGAGAGTTAGACAGTGACAGTGTGGTTCAACAGTAAGGGGTGAGAAAAGACCAAAGAGAGAGAGGAGATCAGGAGGACTGAGGCTATATATCCTGCATCTCTGGCCTTTTTTTTGTGTCTGTAAAGTAAAAGATAATAGGGCTGCAGTTGTGCTGTGGCTAGGTCAGAAGCCATGTTGAGTTCTGGTTAAAAGGTTGTTTTGCAATAGATATTGCATTACCGGGTCTATATTATATGTTCGAAGTTTGAAAACTTTGAACGTTAAATAATCGAATTTAAATGTTCGAAGTTTCAAACATCGAGCATATAATAAAAACAAAAAACAAACAAAAAAACAAATGGAACTTACCTGACTAGTGTAGGCTGGGGGGCAAGCCCCCATGCACCCCCCCACTCTTTAAATATACCAACTCCGAGACCACACTACAGTGCGGTAAAGGGAAGATTTCCCTTACTGCACTGTAGTGCAGTTTCGGAGTTGGTATATTTAAAAAGCGGGGGGTGTGGGGGGTGCAGGCGGGCTTGTCCCCCTGCCTATGGCCATTAGTTTTCGTTTTTTTTTTTTTTTACATATGTTTGAAGTTTTATAACTTCGAACATTTACATTCAATATTTTCACGTTTGAAGTTATAAAACTTCAAACATATGATATAGACCCACATTATCTGTTTTTTTTTTTTTTACATATGTTTGAAGTTTTATAACTTCGAACATTTACATTCAATATTTTCACATTTGAAGTTATAAAACTTCAAACATGTGATATAGACCCACATTATCTGCTGACGGATACCTCTCTACAGAATTTTGGATATGGGTGACAAGATGGATATAGGACGGAAATTGGATGGATCAAAAGAGTTGCCTCCATTATGGATGGGGATGATGTGAGATTGTTTCCATATGGTAGGTACTTCTGATTCAGGCAAAGACCTACTTATAAGAATACTGATTGGGTAGGCGACTTGAGTTAGCAGCCAGTTTGAGGTAGTGTGGTGGAAGACTGTCAGCCGAGGGAGAGCAGTGTTTTAGTTTCTGAAGCAGTTTCTTAATGGTGACAGTGGGATGGGGTGAAATGAGAATGGGGTTTGTATGATGTTTTGTTGAGTAGGGAGGTTGATGGTCTGGGCTTGGCATCTGAATAGGCTGAAGGGTGGAGGGGACAAGCATTATGGGTGTTAGTTAGTAGGTCTGAAATTGATTTTATGAAGTGCTTGTTAACGTTTTCAGCTATTAGTGATGGAGGGGTATCAGGTGATAGGGTGTGCTCTACATTTCTTCCAGGGTTAAGCAGAGAAGATATGGAGTGCCAACATTTACTGGGGTTGATTTTATGCTGGAGTTGAAGCTGGGAATAATATGACTTCGTATCTCTGTTGATTAGCTGATTATATGATTAATGAAGTGGTATATGAAGAAGACCACTAGGCAATCACAGCATCTGCAGAGTAATAGTTCAATGAATATATAGTTCCCAGTGCCATATACTGAAGTCAGGGTCTGCTGAACAAAGTGGGTTGTCAGAACCTTACTCTAAATGTGGAGCAGAAATACCTGTGCTGCAATTTGCATAACTACCATTAAGGTTCTAATACCACAGAGTTAGGTACATATTGTATAAAAGGTTGCTGAGGAGGAGCCCCCTCCTGGCTCAGTGGCAACTATGCATTGCTTGAAGTAAGAATTCATGGAAAGATTTACTGTCAGCAAATATTAGTTTTAATATTTTCATATTATAGAATGTGCATTTGATGTATTGTAAGATGAAGACTAGTAGTACAGATAGACTAGTGGCAATGATACATGGGCCACAATGAACTGAAGACTGCTGGAAGCTGTATGCATCACAGTCTATGGGGCACCACCTGTGTACAGTGTACAGAGCTCTAACAGGATTCTCTTCATACAGACTGTGAGATCAACCTCTGAATTTGGCCTTACTTTTTTTCCTTTGGGGGTCACTTGTTATCCCTTTTTCCAGGCAGTATGTTCTCTAACACATAATTTGATTCAATCCAACAACCTCTGCCTCCCAGGCTGCTAGGATTACAGACATATGCCACGCAAAATTTCATGATTTAGTGGGCACTTTAAAGGCAGATATGGAATTAGTCCTGAAATATGTACAAGCTCCCATTATCCCATTACGATCATGCTGAATTAAACAGTGCTGAAAGGAATACTCTTGTCCTTCTCTCTATAGACAGTGTAGCAGAAATCCAGGAATTTTGTCTAACATGACCAGCACTTTACAAAGCCTTGTAAGTTGGAATCCAAGATGTCCTTCTGGAACACAGTCTCCTTCAACAGCTCAGAATCTCCACTGCTTCTGACAACCACATCTAGTCTACTTTCCCTATTTTAATAGCAATGTGTTTCTTCTGTCTGAGGTGGTGATTGTCGATCAGTCTAATGAAGGTATATATTAGCAGCAAAAATTAAGAAATGAGATAAAGTACAAAAATACCAGAAAAATCACATACCTACAGTGCTTTAAAGACCAAGGACACTCATACACAATAAAATTAAAGCTTATCAAAGGCAACACTTCATAACCAAAAAAAAACAATACTTTTCATCCAAGCAGTGCTATGGACATTATGGAAAATACTAAGTAGTATTCACTTTGGTTATAACATTGTAAGAAGAATATAGGTAAGTTTAAATACTGGTTTCAATTAGTCTCTGCAACAACTCTGGGCTTACAGGACAGGTTAGCCCTATAAGCCATTCCCTTCTTTTTGAAGATAAAGTACAGTCACTTGACCAAAACAACCTGATGCTCTAAAATCCTCTTAGCAGGAGTAACAACTGCCAAGAACAGGTTTAACCAGAAAAAGTCATATAACATTGCAGGCTCAAAGAGAAGAGGAGTCATTTTCATCAGCATAAAGTAAATATCTCATAGCAAAAGAACTGGGTCTCTTAATGGAGACCTTAGTTAGAAGGTTCCTTACAAGGAGGACTTGCAAGCTTTCACAGATGTAGAATCCACTGTAGTCATCAGCTTGCCATATCATAAACAATTTCTCATCACTAAGAATCATATGTCCCACAACCACTCCACCAATATCTGAAGAGTTTTTGATACCATCTCTGAGCCATGTACATAATTTTGTGACGCTGTTCACCACCCCCACCTCAACACTTCTAATATAAACTTTATGACAGCCATACATTGCATCTGAATATGCTTAATACCCCACCTCTTTCCTACAACATTAACATTTTCTGTACAATCAAGTTCCTTCCTTCACTTCCATTTCTTTGAATTTCTAAATACTAATCACAAGTTCTATTATCTAGGTGACAAAGCCAATAATAACACCTATTCAAATGCTCAATGCTCAAAATCTACTAAATGCACAAGTATGTTTATACTGTTATAGTTGTCCTTATTCCAAAATAATAGAAAATAATTAGCAAACTTGTGTAATTGGTAATGCATATTACTTAATATCTGCCCGTGTAATTACTGAATGTCTGTTTAAAAATGTTTATAATATAGTGGAGCCATTTACCCAGACTGCTGCTGAAAAAGTTTTTTTGACTAAACCCAGTTGTAAAAACCGAGTAAACAAAAGCAAAACAAATAAAAATTGCTCAGAGTGAAAATAAATTACCTTATTTATGCTTTTATGTATGTGTGTTCTGTTGACAGGGTTAGCCCCAATACACCAGTAGACATCTAGGCAGACCAGAGTTGAAATTCATACTGACTAGGAGAAATTTCGCAAAGGAGAAACTCCCCAACACTTTTTCTAGGGGGAGCTGTATAGTTTTTTCCATGAAAAGATGGAATGAGAGAGAGAGAAACTGACCAAGTTGGAAGGCAAAGGTAGAGAGATGGAAAGAAACAATATGATCAAATAAATTGAAAGTACATGATATATCACAGACTTTTGTTACTAACAGAGCAGACAAAGTTTAAGTAACTAGTTTACTAAAAGTGTTTTAATACATGACAACATAGTGAGGAGATGGTTCTCTTCTGGTTAGATGTGGAAAAATGCACTGTGGAAAAGGGGTAGGAACTATTATCTATTACAGAGGAGAAGGAGCTGGAAGGAGGAAATGATAAGAGAATGAATGCCAAGGGTGATGAGATAACAGAGGTGTGAAGAAACATCCAGAAGTATAGTGGAGCCATGTAACAGTGGCAACTGCAGCTAAAGAGAAGATGCAGAGGAGAACTATGGTGAGAAATAGACCTAAGGTGAGAATAACTGTTAAAAACAAAGTCTGTGCAGTATATTTTTTTTTTGTGTGTGTGTGTGTCTATATCTATCTATATACATACATATATGTCGCACCAAAACAGATCAGCAAACCAGGAAGTAAAAACAAGCTGGAAAGACCGGTGAAGCAAAAACGGAACTTCTGCACCAGTTCAAAGTGTTTAAAAGTTTAATCTCCAAATCCACTCGCCCACTGACAGCAATAAAACAAGGATACCAAATAAACGTGAAACGCTACATGCGTTTTTCGTTCCACTTAGTAGTCGAACTTCTTCAGACAAAAGTTCTTTGTTACAATGCAGCTTTTAAATGCATACATATGCTCACAATTACCATAATTATCTTGCCATTAGTATTTTAAAGTGCTAGTTTCACGACTATAATGTCGTATATTATAAGTTAATACAAGATTGTTTAAAAACAAGTCATAAAAAAGTTCTAGCTATTTACATTCATTCATTATACTGTATTTAATTATATAATAAAATTAATTATACAAATACATGTTTAAAAAAATATATAACTAGGTATCAACTATCTAATAGGTTATTTTTCTAAATACAACTGTTTTAGTAATAATTGATATTATATTTCATAGCCTGTCCCCATTATAATAAATATTAGAAATGTTTTATAATTTACAAAAAATTGTATGTGTGTAACCAGTCTACCTTAAGCATTGACTATTGCTAATCTTTCTTTTACTGAAGACAATATTAACTATACAGTTCTAGTCCAACCTTCAAAACATAACTTATGTCTTTTACTGAAACTCATCCATAAGTATTTAATTTGCAAAACTAACTAATTCTGAGTGGTGGTGTTTAACCTTAAAACTATCTCATAAGATTTTTAAGTTTTAAAATACATGCTATAGAGCATGACTCATTAATCCCTGGCTCTCTACATGCAGCTAACCGTAGCTGCCAAGCAAGTTCTTTTTTCTCCAATTCCAATTTTAAGAAGTTTTCATTTGCACATTTATTGTCTAAAAAGTGCCTGTTTATACCATCAATAATCATAAAGGAGAAAGAGTGGCCATGATTGCTACTGACATGCCTAGCTAAGGCATTTTCTTCTTTGGACTTTGTGATTGCGTATAAATGTTCATATATTCGATCACACAATCGTCTGTCCGTCTTACCAACATAGAAAGACGGACATTGTGTACATTGTGCCAAGTAGACTATGCCTTTAGAATTACAGGTAAACAACCCCTTTACATGATAGACTACTGATCTTATTATGAATGAGTTTGATGTTAAAATGTGCTTACAGTATTTACATGAGCCACATTTCTTAGTACCCCCTCCCATTCTTGGTTTATCAATTTTTGTTTCCAGCAGTTTTTTCATGTTTGTACCCCTCCGATATGTTATTACAGGATTAAAGTTCAGTATTTTGGAAACATTGTTATCCAATGAAAGGTAACACCAGTATTTCCTTACTATTTTACCTATATCAATTGCTTCTAAGCAATACGTGAATGTAAAAGCAATTGAAAAATTACTGTGCTCACCTTTGTCTGTCAAGCTACTCTCCAAACATATTTTTTCTGAGGGTTCATGTTCTAAATTAGCTAAGGACGTTTGATCTACATTTTCATTAACACCAGGTTTACTACCATCTCTGCCATCCTTCAGAAGGGGTAAATAGAAACCTGATTTTCTTTTTTCCTTAACTTCCTGGAAGATGTTGTCCAGGAATGACCTAGGGTAGGCCCTCTTTACAAACATACTGTATAATTGGTCACATTCGTCTTCAAATTCACTCTCTAGTGTAATCATCCTCGCCGCCCTGACCAGCTGTCCTTTTACGACAGCTTTTTTCTGGAAAGGGGGATGCATACTAGTAAAGTGAAGAAAACTGTTAGAATAGGTGGCCTTCCTAAAGATTTTTGCTGTGAACCTACCCCTATCTTTCTTCAATTCTACATCCAAAAAGTTAATAGAATTTTCTTGAAAGTTATAAGTAAACTTCAAGAAAGGTGTTGTTGAGTTTAACAACTCTACAAAGTGACCCGCTTCATTTTTACTGCCTTTAAATAGAATGAAGATGTCATCCAAGAATCGTCTGTAACTACAACACTTTTCTTTCCAATGACTACTAAAAATAGTGTTATTCTCCCAATGGGCTAATACCAAGTTCGCAAAGCTAGACCCTACAGGGGAGCCCATTGCCACTCCAATTTCCTGCACAAATAACTTTCCTTCAAATGACACAAAGTTGTTTCTCAAAATAATGTCTAAAAGTTGTTCAATTAATAGACAATCATTATTATCAGCCCCTTTTGACCTGATAAAATCCACAACCCATTCAGTCCCCAGATCATGCGGGATACATGAATATAAATTTACTATATCTATTGTTAAAAAGTTAATCTTTTCATCAAATTTAATGGTTTCCATGTGTTGTAAAAAATCCCATGAATCTTTAAGTATTTGATGTTCTGCTTTCACATATTCTTTTAAATAGTTGTCCACTAATTTAGCACATGGGTATGTGACAGACTGTCTTGCATCTACCAATGTCCTAAAAGGTGGGTTTGTAACACTTTTGTGCAGTTTAGGTATCCCAAAGATCTTTGGGATCCTCGGAGCCAACATAGTTACATAATTGTACTGTTCCGTTGTTAGTAACTCATCTGTATACAAGTCACTCAGGAACATCTTAATTCTACTGTGTGCTTGATTCATTTCATTTCTACTAACTGGCTGGTAGGTGTTACTTTCTAGCAATTTCAACATGGTGTTAATGTAATCATTCTTGTAAAAAAACACCAAACCACCACCTTTGTCAGGCTTCATAAATCTGATAGGCAGTTCTCTTAACAGATCTAATAGTGCTTTTTCTTCCAATGACATGTTAAAGTGTGTACTTTTTGAATTTTTTAGTGTTTGCCTAAATTCATTCTCACATAAATATTCAAAAATATTTAGTGTGTTATTCTGGGGGGGGGTTATATGTACTAGCAATTCTCAAGTTGTTCACAATTTCTGAGGGTTCGCCAAAAAGCAAATTCAGGTTTAATTTTCGAATAAATAATTTGAAATCCACAAGTAACTCTGCAATATAACCTATAATAACCTATTAGATAGTTGATACCTAGTTATATATTTTTTTAAACATGTATTTGTATAATTAATTTTATTATATAATTAAATACAGTATAATGAATGAATGTAAATAGCTAGAACTTTTTTATGACTTGTTTTTAAACAATCTTGTATTAACTTATAATATACGACATTATAGTCGTAGCACTAGCACTTTAAAATACTAATGGCAAGATAATTATGGTAATTGTGAGCATATGTATGCATTTAAAAGCTGCATTGTAACAAAGAACTTTTGTCTGAAGAAGTTCGACTACTAAGTGGAACGAAAAACGCATGTAGCATTTCACGTTTATTTGGTATCCTTGTTTTATTGCTGTCAGTGGGTGAGTGGATTTGGAGATTAAACTTTTAAACACTTTGAACTGGTGCAGAAGTTCCGTTTTTGCTTCACCGGTCTTTCCAGCTTGTTTTTACATACATATATGTGTTTACTATCAATAAACAGAATTAACCTTCGGAGAACAAGGGAATGTCGAACAGCGGTTGGATGACTTCCGTGTTGCCAAATGTTAAATGTGTGAGAGAGTTTGTATCAATGAATGCCATTGTGCATTTGCTGATAGGAGCTCGATGTTATGATCACAGATCATGATACAGTGCAAACTGGGAAATTCATCCCTTTCCTCACTGTAGTGCTATCTCGGAGTTGGAATATATAGTTAGCAGGGTGTGTGTGTGTGTGTGTGTGTGTGTGTGTCTGTGTCTGTGAAGTGAGGGGGGGTGCAGGGGGCTTGCCTCCCCTGCAAAGCAGCGAATTCCAGGGTAGGAGTTAGACATACCTTAGCTCCTATGGGGAGATCCTGTTCGATGTTAATGCTGAATCTGCTGAATTCACTCATCAGATTCAACATTTAGACCTCATTAGTACACATGGATTCAGCATTGTGATTCGACGTTAAAAACTGATTTTGTTTTTAACGTTGATATTTTGATAGTAAACTATATATATATATATATATATATATATATATATATATATATATATATATATACAGATGCACACACACCCACATATATCTATATCTATATATATATATATATATATATCTATATATATAAAATATTTGGGACAAACTAACTGAACCATTAGTAGGTTCTGCTACTGCAGACAATTTCTTAATACATCTGGGGAATGAATGTTTTTGTGATGTGACTTTTGAGACAAACGTTTCAGTTGTTATAGAAATTTATCTCACAAACTAAACTGAAATACATTTGTTTAGATGGAAATAATATCTTTTTAAAGGGACAGTGAATCTGCTTAAAAGAAAGACTTACTGTTCAGTTTCAAATGGACATTCTACATGAAAAAGATACTACAAATTACTTTGAATTTATATGTACAACAGTTTATTCTGTTACAAAAATTCATGATAGCACACATTTGTAGACTGGGACATGGAAAATGTGGTTCACTTTGTTGGAAACTGGTTGAATTAGAAAACACATTAACTGTATTTTAAATGCTGAACCAGGAAGGACACTAAGACACTATGGTCAACCAAAGATGCGTTACTACTGCGGGGGGCTGCAAACATTTACTAAGCATATACACAAATTAAAAATGTAATCAATGTGGATAAACAGGACATGTAGCAAGAAACTGTGAAACAAGATGCATCAGATGCAAACAAAATGGTCATTACTGGTTTAATGGGAAAAATGAATGTGTGGATCAGGGAAAGAACGAGGAACAAGAAAATCCTCACGAAGAGCATGTAGAATGGCAATGCTGAGAAAAAAACAGTTCTTGAAGAGGGTTCCCTTTATAATTTCGAAATACTGAAATCCCGAATTCCAGTATCCCGAAATTATAAAGTCGAACCTTTAAAATTGCGAAAGCGCATAATTGCGAATCTGAATATCTCAAATTTGCGGTTATGGCTTTACGGTACACTATGTGCAGTGTTGTGAGTGGATGGTGTTTCTTGTTGTGTATAGATTTAGGTATAATTTAAGTTGAGTGTTTTGTAAGGGCTTTGTGTGGGAGTTTGAGTGTGTCTGAATGTGTTTGTCAGTTGTACGTGTGGGTTAGGGAAGGCAGGTGAAAGTATGGGTGTGTAAGTGTTGGATATGTTGGTGTCTATATGTGTGATGTTTGTGTGTGTGTGAGTTTGCTTTCTGTGTCTGTTTGTGTGATCCTGGAATTAGTATATATAATTGGGGCGGGAGGGTTGGAGGTGCAGGGGGGCTTGCCCCCCTGCTTATATGTAGTGTAGGTTTGCTTGTTTGTGTATGTTTGTTTTTTTGTGGTGTGGGTTGGATGATGTATGTGTTTTGTGGTGTATGATGCATTTCTGTTCGTGATTTTGTAGCTTTGGGATTTGGAGCATTCGACTTTATGGTTTAGAAATATTGAAATTCGGGATTTCAGTATTTCAAAATTATAAAGTGAACCCCTTCAAGAATATAAACAGGAATATGTAAGGGTTCTAAGGAAGAAGCGTATGCAAATGAAATAAATGAAGAAGGTTTGCAAAGTCAAAAAATGACTGATATTAGAATAGGTCAGAAGTAATACCAAGTGCAAAAAAACATGAGACTGGAGTAGGTTCAAAGTGTGAACAAAAGTATAGTGAGGTTCAGACAGAAAAAACAGACACAAAAAGGAAAATGGGCAATTTTCTATTCTCTCAATGAATGTGAACAACACTGACAGGAGATTCACTGTACTGTAATGACGTAAGACTGCTAAAAATGATATAGTATGTTTGTTCGATGTAAAACTTTTGACAGAAGAACAGCAAGAGTAATTTAAAGTACAATGCGCAATAGGGAAGGGAAACGAGTGTGACAGTGATAAACTAACTTCAATAATGGTTGCTTCATCAGAATTATAGTAACTTCAACAACAACAACCAGTAGTAGACTGTACTATCAGAGTGAGAATGACTAGGTTAATAAGTCATTTAAGTACTACAGCAAAATATGGAAGTACGGTATTTAAAGAAATTAAAACTATATGTAGCAATAAACAGATACAGTAATTATAAGAAAGTTTAACTGTTATATAAAGGAAGGAGGAGGTGGGGGATGTGAACTTGTGCAGAAAGGTTATAAGAAATTTTCAGACAATAGGAAGAAAAATAATGTTTACATAACGGGAAATTTAAAAATAGAAACCAATGGAAACAAAATTGTGGAATTCTTGGATCATTTGGCTACAGTATCAGTTTTTAGAGATGAAGAGAAGGAAAAGCTAGTAAAAGATCAACTATGACGTATAAAGCTTTAAAAATACTTAAAGAAATTAGACGTTTATTTAAGGAACATAAGAGAATTTAACAAAGTGGACAGAACAGTGGAATATGTTTCAGAATAATAAAACTGTTACGGAAAAGAAAGAAGAAAACTAAAAAAATGGAAACCAATTACTGTAGGAAATGGAGATTATAACTCATGAGCAACTTGCAGAGTAGGTTTGAAAAAGTTATAAAGGAAGTTTTGGGAGATGTACTATATACAGTAATTGGGAAAATAGATATTGCTTTTAATAGGAAGTAGAGCATGGGGTAAATTAAGGAATAATAGGGGGAAGCCAGCTGTATGACAGGTAATGAAAGTATACAATAGTGTCATATGTTATAAGATGCAGGAAATGATGAAACAGTATGAGATTCCAGAAAAAATTAACATTTCCTAAGCCAGTATACAGAAACTTATACTTAAAACCTTTAGTGAATGGACAGATAAAAAGCAAAATCTACAAACCAGCCACCACCTTAGATATCAATTGTAAGAAAAACTAGAACTAAAAAAAACAAGTACCAAATGCAAACTAACTGGAGCAATTTAAAACACTTTAGCTCTTTTGTTCAACACCATCTACGCAGGACTTCATTAGAATAAACTCACAGTAGAGCTTTCAGTTTAAACAGAATAATGAAATCACATGCCTAAGACCACGTGGCACCCTTAGTGAATAGCATAAACAAGGAATCACGTGTAAAATATCAGATAAAATTTAATTTTTAAAAAAGAATTTTTTTAATTCATATATTTAAAAAAAACTGATATTAACTGATTCATTAAGACCTGGAAATATATCAGCCTGCAAACGTACTTGCCAGTAAGTTTCCATTCTTTCCAATTTACTTTAAAAGTCTCCACCTCTCGTATCCAAATACACAAATTCATAAGTACTTACTAGGTTACTGATCCGAGATGATCTTTATCAACCTAGTCATGCATTTCCACTGAGTTTCTAACCTCAGCAGTTTAGTACCAAAGCCCCTGTATTTTGCAGGAGTTTTGTATAACCCAAGGTGATACAATCCTTTAGTATTACGGAAAAATTATTTGTATAGTAAGTATGAATAATCATAACCCTTAAGCAAGTATTTACATGTTCCCCCTGCCCAAAAAGGACAAGGGTGCTAAACTAGGGGCAAACTTATGGTTTCCCATCCATGCACCCAGGTTGCATTTGAATAAAGTAAGACATGTACTTAACTTCACATGGACAGGAAAGTGGTTCCAGTCTCTAGAGCAGGTGTCTCTTCTACCATTTGACTTAAAGATGTGTAGAAGGTCAGAAAGGATAGGAGCAATAGAGACTTTGTATATGCAGAGATCTCCCTTTAGCAACCTGTATGACACTGAGAAGAGGGGCAGGGCTTTGAAGCAGGCACAGTAGTTTTTGTGGTTTAGTACCTTGATTTTCTTAGTGGGAAAATACTGTGGTTACTCGAATCGAGTCAGGTGCTTGGACAGGTACACGCTGAATACATTATATTCAATGGCCCACCTAAAGCATGCAATGTACAGTGGAATGATCACCTCCCCAGATGTGGATGCCCTACCCTCACTAATAAGTTGTAGAGTACAAAGGAGTAGTACAGATAAAATCACTTTAGCTAGAAGATCTAGGAGACTCACACTCTGATACCCTCCCTTTGGGAGGAATAAAGAAATCTTCTTACAGTTTCAAATATTTTATTCAGTTAAGTAGACAGATGGACGAGTGTTCCTGTTGTAATGTTTTAAGTAGTTTATTCAGTTAAGTAAGCAGATGGATGACTTCACTGCCATAACATATGTAAGATGTGTGTGTCTGGTCTGTCCTTTGTGTGGTGGGTGTAGTGTGGTATACTGCATTTCTGACAACAGGCTTGATAGTACTCGTATCTGCATGTGAGTGCTTTCATTCTAGTGATACTGTGTAAACTACATCTCTCAAACTCTGCATCAGCTTGCTTAAGAATTAGGTGGTTTCAGTATATATGATACAATTGCAACACTGCCTCAGGATGGCTATTTTCACTAAGCTGGCTACAGAGATAGTAGGAAAGTGCATATCCATGGTTCCAGATACTTACTGCGTAAATTACAAGAGGGGTTATAAATGACTTGCTTCTGTGTTACATTGGTAAGGACTACAGTCTAGGTCTAAACTCACAGGATAGTGCTCCTCTACATACACACTAGCAGTTCATTGTGCCATAAAGTGCTAAAGAAAATTCAGATATTGAGAACCTGAATGCAAAAATTTAACACAGGCAGAAAACAAAATCAACAAACAAAGCAAAATAGCCCTCTGGTCAATTACAACAGCATACTCTAAGGTTTCTTCAGTGAATGTTATCACAGAACAGACTAAGCTACCATCTACTCCCACTAGAGTGCAGACTAAATTTTTCCAAGCTCTAGTACAAAATAATAAAATTTCTTACATAAAATGCACCATTCGGTGTGTTTAAAAATGGTGCATCTTCTCATTTTTACTTTTTTATATCATACATGAAATTTGTCTGGTGGTCATGCATATATAAAATGCTGAACAAAATGAGCAAACAACAACAAGAATAACTCCTTGTGAGATGCATGAGAACTAGTTCAATGCAAGAGTTTTATCAACATGTGTTAGTACAGTATAGGGTTATCCATAAATAAACCTCCAAGCATTGCAGTTACTGCACCTGTTACCTCTAACAGTATACGGCACGTTTACAACAGTACTGACACTCTACAGGGTATTTTAAATTGCTTGATTTTTTTTTTCTATACAAAATATGGTTGACTGCTTTAAATGCCAGCAATTTCAGTATTACCAAACAATACTTTCCCACTATCTATTAGCATGTTTCTAATAA
Source organism: Protopterus annectens (assembly GCF_019279795.1). Lineage (NCBI taxonomy): Eukaryota > Metazoa > Chordata > Ceratodontiformes > Protopteridae > Protopterus > Protopterus annectens. Next base: position 766,056,187 of record NC_056748.1, on the reverse strand, counting down.
TGATTTGATCACTGTCATTTCTAGGCAAAATGATCAATGTAATTTTGCATTAGTAACTCTTTCTGATTCTATATTCAGTTGTTCCCTTAAAATAGGAGGAAATCTAGTGTTCCTTTAATTAGTTATTTCAGTGGCCCTTTCTGTAAAAAAAAAAAAAAAAAAAAAAGTGTCTGTAACCCTTGCTGATAACTGTGTTATAAATAGTATTTAATTCATCACAGTATAAATCATCCTGAAAAACAAGTCTAGAAACTCTAATTATCTGTCCTCCTGGGATGTTGGTCTTTATGTCGATAGCTTGATTACTATTAAAACATAAAAATCTACTAACAAATGTGTCCATCCTATGTAAAGTACTTTCAAAACAAATTTTCTTTCAAATTTGAAGTTACAATGATATCTAGGAAATGATCTGAAAACAGTAAATCTTCAGTAGTAAATTATAACAATTTAATAGTACTATTAAGTTGTTCTAAAAGCACTTTGTACAGTGGAGCATTAATCATAATATTTTGTTTCCATCAACCCAGCACTAGGTTCACAAAGAAGGGTGCTTCAGTGGCCCCAATAGCTACTCCCCTAACCTCTCCGTAGTATTAATATCGAAAATGAAAAAAAAATATTCTCCAAAATCAGATCCATTAACATATACAATGTGTTGCTCTTACTGGCACCCACAATGGTACAGCATCTTGAAAAAACGTCCGATACATTCTACCACTTCTCTTTGCAGAATACAAGTGAATAAGGAATAAATATCAACTATAAACAAAACAATGTCTTCTTCAAAAATAGAATGACACCCCAATTTATACAAGTCATCCCAAGGCTATTTTAAACCAGATAGTACAGCTTGTACTATAGGATTCAGAACACTGTCTAGTTGTAAAGACATAGCTTCTGTGACAGTTCTTGAACCTGACACTATAAATCTAAAGGGAGGGCAAGTTCTGTGTTTACAAATTTTAGGAATCACAGTAACAGTCCTATACATGAGGATGTGTAACATTCATAGACTCAAGCTCTGAACAACATTTTTGCAAAATTAAACCACTATTCATGGGACCCCTTACCAACAGATGGCATAGAAGGGGAAAAAGGTACTTTGTTTTCTGGGATTTATTTTTGGGAGTATCCAATTTTATAGTTTTGGATATATCCAATATCCAGACTTTTGTGAGGCAACCCGCTGCCTCTTCTTTTACTAAGATATGCTGTTCAACCCTTCAGACAAAGGAAAACAGTGTTTTCCCTGATCTGTGTAAGCCTTACATCTGGTTTTAATGGATGTGCTTAACTCCTAACTCATAGTGGCTTCCCATGGAGCAGCACCAGTGGTACTGGGAAGAAATGGACTGACAGTAAGAGAGCTCCATGATGGACACAATGTATGAATTCTCTGAAGGGGTACATTGAAAGAACATTTTGTGGTGCCAAAGAACTGAGCAAGGGCCGCAAGTTGCTGATTCTCTAACAAAAGATGCAGGCTGTTAAGGCAACTGGTAACAGTTTTCAGAGAAAAGGAAAAGCAAATTTCACAAGAAAATTCATTACAAGACACCCCAAACAGACCATACAAAAAATGTACCAAACTGGCTATGGGTTAAACCAAAAGACATGAAAAATAAAATGTAAGACCTGTAGCTTGCAACCACCAACAAAAGACTATTAAAATGTTGAAACTATTCAGAGTGAGCACTTTCATCTTAACCGCAAAAACACTTCTTCAGACAACAATCTAAACTGCAGCCTGAATTTCTTTTGTGTGTGTGTGTGTCCCCAAGTGACATTTAAAACATGTAATCACATGACCTGTGAGCTTCAAAATATATTAAAATTGACTCACGCTTTTAATAAGAAGTTATGTACTCACCATAACGTTCCATCTGAGTAGGTATCTTCATTTGTCTGCAACCTGTGGGATACGGATCCGAGCCGGCAGCTTCTAACATAGCATAGATCTGAGCTCCTAGCTCCTCCCCCTTACCCATAATCCCCTGCCTGCCCTAACTGACCTCAGATCAAGTTTGCCCCATAGCACAACAGATAACAGGTGTCCCAATGGGAACATATGCTAATAACACAAGAGCGATCCAATTGGTCAGGGGGAAGGAGGGGGGGATGGTTGCAGACAAATGAAGATACCTACTCAGATGGAACGTTATGGTGAGTACATAACTTCTTAATCTGAAGTAGGAACTTCATTTGTCAGCAACCTGTGGGACAGAGTCCCCAGCTACCTAAGTCTTGGGTGGCCTTCATGGAAGGATACTCCGGAGCACCGCAGAGCCAAAGGACGCTCTACCTCGGGAAATAAATAGAAGTTATGTCCTTACCATAACGTTCCATGTGGAGTGTTCATCTCGCCTTTGTTCTTACACCTGGGTTCGGAGCCGATCCTCGGCTCCGTGTCGGCCGCTTGGCAAAGCTCTGCATCGAAAAGAAGCTCGAGACCAACCTATCTCCCACAATCCCCCTCTGCCTTTACCTCAGATCTAGTTTGCAAGCAAACCAGAAGTCAACGGAAGAGAATATAACACATTCATGCAAAACATAGCTGAATACAGTCACAACAACTGCACAAGGCGGAAGGGGGAGAACCAACCAGACACCTAAACTGGACGTTCTTCCTGAGGGTGGGAGGGTGGGAATGTAAGAACAAAGGCGAGATGAACACTCCACATGGAACGTTATGGTAAGGACATAACTTCTATATGTGAGAGTGTTCAATCTCGCCATTTGTTCTTACACCTGGGTAGCGTCCCTAGCTCCATGTTCCTGAGGAACTCACGGGAGAACGTTCCTGAGCACAGTGGAACCAAAGGTTGCCCTGTCCCTGGAAATCCTGTCTACTTTGTAATGAGTAATGAATGTATGTGGTTTAGACCAAGTGGCTGCCGCACAAATAGTGTCCAATGGTAGTCGGGCTGCATGAGCCAGGGATGTAGATATTGATCTTGTAGAATGCCCTTTGGGCTTGACAGGTAAATTCTGCTCAGAGGCAGTATAAACAAAAATGATACAATCGGAAAGCCATTTGGAAAGGGTTCGTTTCGTAACTGCCATGCCCTTTTTGCTGTCTGCAAAGGCTATAAAGAGCTGGTCTGTTTTTCTGTGATCCTTTGTTCTATCCAAGTAAAACCTGAGTTGTCTATGAACATCTAACTTGTGTAACATATATTCCAACTTATTGGAATGGTTCTTGAAAAAAGTGGGGAGCTCAATGGACTGATTAATATTATTAACGGAGCAAACTTTGGGAAGAAAGGATGGATTAGTGCGAAGAGATACTCTATCAGGGTGAAAGATCAAATATGGGTGTTTAACGGAAAGAGCTTGAAGTTCCGATACTCGTCTGGCCGATGTGACAGCTACCAGAAAGAGGGTCTTCCATGACAAAAACTTCAAAGAACAGGAAGAGGCTGGTTCAAAGGGTGGTAGCATTAGCTGTGATAATAGAAGGTTCAAATTCCAAGGTGGTGTAGGAATTCTAACTGGTGGCCTAATATGGAAAGATCCTTTTAGAAAGGCCTTACAAAGTCTATGAGCCATAATAGGAGCCCCATTCTCTCCCACATGAAAGTTTGAAATGGCAGCCAATTGCACTCTCAAAGTGGCAGGAGAAGCTCCTTGGTGGAATAGTTCAGCTAAAAACTCCAAGACTCTGTTAAGAGGGGCTATTACGGGATCCAATTGTTGAGTAGTTGCCCAGTGTACAAAACGCTTCCATTTACTAGTGTAAATCTTTGTAGTGGAAGCTTTATGAGAAGCCACCAGAATATTTTGAACTGCAGGGGAAAGAAGATCAGACCTGGCTAAGAAGGGAAGCGGAGCAGCCAAGCTGCTAGTCTGAGGGAGAGTAGCGATGGGTGGGGAGCCCCTGACGAGTGGGTCAGTAGATCCGGCTCTGGGTTCAGGATTCAGGGTTCCCGAATTCGGTGTGCTAGAAGAAAGGGAAACCAAATTTGACGAGGTCAGAATGGGGCAATGAGGATTATTGTCCTTTGCAGGTTGTTGGCTTTCTGTAGAAATTTTGCAGTCAGGGGAATAGGAGGAAAAGCGTATAGGAGACCCGGGGGCCAATCGTGAACCAGAGCGTCCCTGGGGACTTCCCCTGGAGGGGGTAATAGGGCAAAATAGCTTCTGCATTTGGCGTTCATTGGAGACGCAAGCAGATCGCAGCAAGGCTGGCCCCACTTGCGAAAAATTTCCTTTGCAATTGATTGTTTGAGGGACCACTCGTGAGGTAACAGGATGGCTCTGCTCAACCTGTCCGCTATGACGTTGGATAACCCCGGGATGTGCATTGCTATCAGAAAGCGACCCGTGGACTCTGCCCATTGCCAGATTCTCATGGCCTCCCTGCATAGTTGATAAGACTTGGTTCCCCCTTGTTTGTTTATGTACCAGACTATGGACATGTTGTCCGACTGAACTGCAATGGTCCCTAGAGGAAGAAGGGGAGAAAAGTGTTGCAACGCTAGAAACACTGCCCTCATCTCTAGAACATTGATGTGCAGATTGTACTCCAATTTGGTCCATTCGCCTTGGACTGTCTGTCCCTGAAAGATGCCCCCCCACCCTATCAGGGAAGCGCCTGTGGTCACCGTACCTGTCGGCATGGGTAGCACAAATGGTCTTCCGCTGGAGAGATTGCAAGTCTGAAGCCACCAAGATAGGTGCGATTTGCAGATGTTCGTGATGTGAATTTCGTGTGTCAGGGGTAACTGTTGGAACGACCATTGTGCAAACAGTAGCCATTGAAGAACTCTCATGTGCAGTCTTCCCAAGGGTATCGCAATGAGGGAAGCTGCCATGAGACCCAAAACCTTCAGAACCAGTTTTGCTGGGGATTTTCTGGATAATAGGAGAAGAGATATATGGTTTTGTAGTGAGGCTATTCTTTCTGGAGGAAGCCTTAGGATTAAGCAACGCGTATCCAATTCTGCTCCTATGAATGAGATATGTTGTGATGGCTGTAATAAAAATTTTTCGAAATTTACGGAAATTCCGAGATGAACACAGAGTTGTAGTGTGTAATCCCTGGCCTGAATCAGTTGACGCTCGGTGGTGGCAGAAAGGAGCCAGTCGTCCAGATACGGAAACACCTGGAATCCCAGGCGTCTCAAGTGAGACGCTACCACTGCCATACATTTGGTGAAAACCCTGGGGGCTGAGGTCAGACCAAAGGGCAGGGCTCGAAACTGAAAGTGACTGGCTCCCAGCCGGAAGCGCAAGTGATCCCTGGACGCCCTGGCCATTTTGATGTGGTAGTACACGTCCTTTAGATCTATTGAGCACATCCAGTCGTCCTTCTGTAAGAATGGAAGGATCGATTGAAGCGTGACCATCCGGAACTTTTCTTTCTTGATGAAGGTATTGAGTTTGCTTAGGTCCAGTATTGGCCTCCAGTCCCCTGTCTTTTTTGGAACTAAAAAGAACCTTGAGTAAGTTCCGAATCCTCTTTGGCCTGCTGGGACTGGTTGGATGACTCTTTTTGTTAGCAGCTTTGAAATTTCTATAGCTGCAGGGCCTTGCAGATGGGGCGGTACATCTGGGAGTCTTTTCATGAATTGGGGCAATAGGAAAGGAATTCTGTAACCTCTGGTAACAATGCTTTTTACCCAATTGTCTGATGTAAGACTTTGCCAGGCCTGAGGGTATAAAGCTAAGCGACCCTCGACTGCCTCCAGAGCAGGACAGTCGGGCCTCCTCTCAGGAGTGCTGGAAAGGTTTCCCGGGGAGTGTATCCCTGTCACCTTGGTTTTGCGGACCCCCTCTGCCGCCAGGGTGACGTCTTCCACCTCTGCCCCCTCCTCTGCCTCTAGAGGGGGCATCACCCTGTGTGCCTGGGAAAGAGCCTTGGGGTTTTCGAAACCACATTTTTCCACCACGTTGCTCTTTGGGGTACGGTCTGGATGGGGTGGAAAAATGGACTCCGACAGCAGACAGAGTCTTTCCCTCTTGCTCACATGGGTAAGGGTCTCCTTTACTTTTGGGCCAAAGAGAGTGGCACCATCAAATGGGGCGTTAGTAAAGGAAGACTTGAAGGCTTCCGCAAAGGAACATAAGCGCATCCAGGATTGTCTACGAAGAGCAATCGCTGAAGCCGCAGCCCTACTCGATCCTTCGGCTGCGTATGAGATCAGCCTCATGGACGAGTTCGCAACAGATGTAAGGGTATTGAGTTGTGCTGTAACTTTCTCAGAGACAGCAGCATCTGTAGTACCCTGGAGGGTATCTCCCAACTCTTTGATTAGATCCCTCTGTAACCGTGTGAAATGGGTCAAATAGTTCAGGGATCGCATGGAAAAAGCCGCTGAACTAAAAATGCGCTTCCCATACCTGTCCACAGTCCTAGAATCTCTGTTAGGCGGATGGACAGATGAGGAAGATTCAGACATCTCCTTTTTCGTGGCCGCTGCCACCACCATAGCGTCCACTGGAATTCCCTTTGTGAGATAAGCCTTGTCTTGTGGGGCAGTAATATATTTATTAGGCTTTCTAGGGACTGGCTCCACCGTGTCAGGTGTCTCCCACGCCCTTCAAGCAATCAATTCCATCAACTCATCGAAGGGTGGAGTGACCCAGGAGGAGGAAGGGCGAGCACCGAATGCCTTCAGCAAGACTGACTCATCCTCAGAATGGGTAGGGCTTGCCAATCACCTTTCTGTTTTAGGATCTTCAGGATGTCAGAAAAGGAGACATCCTCTGAGGGTGATTTTGGGGACCCTTCTGACTCATCTAAGTCAGTGTCCGATGTCAAGGATTCTTGTGGAGAATCCAAGTGTCTCCTCTTACACAATCTTTTCCTCGGAACTTCCTCGGGGGGAGCATCCGATGAAGCCTCCGAGGAAGAGGGGGCACCCTCTGGGGGTGGCTGAAACACTGGTGCTCGACGCTTAGATGTAGCCGTGGGTGCAGAGGAGGATAACGGACCCTTATGGGAAGGAGAAGCTGTTTCTGCCGAAGTGGTTGTCTGAGTCGACAACACCTTCCTCATGAGGTCGAAGGCCCCCGGGTCCCGAGTCGAGGTATCCCTCGGTTCCGAAGAAAACTGAGGAATCCCCGAGACAGGCACCGATGGCATCAACCCCGAGGATGGAGCCGAGTCGATCCGAGCCGAGGCCCCGAGAGGGAGAGTGGGAACTGAAACATCGGTCCGACTCTCAGTCCCAGATCGAAGGATGGATCTTCGGCTCCGCGACTCCGGTGCTGGGTCCGTCGGAGTCGAGGTGAACGGTGCCGACCGAGAAAAAGACGGTTCCGGCACCGAGGGCTCCACAATCATCAGATCAGCCTCTCCCAGCTCCGAAGACTGGATAGGCCTCGGAGGAGGAGGAGGAACAGATGGAGATAAGGGAAGGCCTTCGAGTCTCGACACCAACTGGGAGGAGACAGAGATAAGTTTGGACAAGGCCGTATTCTCCATCAATTTCTGCACCACACGGTCTACATCGGTGTCGGAGAGGGGCCTAGAAGAAAGCGTCGAAGGAATTGAAGACGGAGCCGACCTCAAAAGTACAGGAGGAGGAAGCTCCGTCACCGGTTCCAAGACTCGAGGCTCGGTAACTGACAAAAGTTCAACACTCGGCCCCGAGGTCTGTGGAACCGGTGAACGAACTTTAAATGAAGAGCTCAGAGCCGATGACATGGGCTCCGACGTCTTCGACTCCTTCGAGGATTTAGATGTCTGGTCCGATGCATCCAGAGCCTCTTGGAATGTAGGCTTCAAAAGGCCTCTATCCATAAGTTTCCTGCGCCTATCTGTCATGACCCTTCCACTGAAAGAATGACAGATGGAGCAGTCTTCTTGCAGATGGAGAGGGCCAAGACAGTAGACGCAGGAACTATGATTATCTGTGACAGACATTTTCTGTCCACATTGGCATCGTTTGAAGCCTGATTTAGCTTTTTCAGACATGTTAACAGTACAGTCAAATCTAAAAAGTTAAACAGTGTAATAGCCAGTAATAAAGTCCAATCCAGTAAAAAAGTCATATCCTGTAGTTAAAGTCAAATCCTGTAGTTAAAGTCAAATCCTGTATATAAAGTTAAAGGGTGGGGTAGGCCCCGAGGGAACTAACATTAAATAAGTATATAAAGTTTATATACGAACTAGAGAAACCCCCGACACACTACACACACACACACAACACTTTAAGTAAGGTAGAAGAAATTTTTATCCAAAAAAAATATTAGATAAAACAATCTTAGCTTTGAGGTGGTCCGAGCTCATCAAAAATGATGCGAACGTTGCAGCGGCAAACTAGATCTGAGGTAAAGGCAGAGGGGGATTGTGGGAGATAGGTTGGTCTCGAGCTTCTTCTCGATGCAGAGCTTTGCCAAGCGGCCGACACGGAGCCGAGGATCGGCTCCGAACCCAGGTGTAAGAACAAACGGCGAGATTGAACACTCTCACATCATCTATTTTATAATGGCTGATAAAGGTGTGAGATGAAGCCCAAGTGGCTGCGGAACAAATGTCATCCAGTGGAACCCTAGCCTGAAAGGCTGCAGAAGTGGCAACGGCCCTAGTAGAATGAGCATGGACTCCTTGAGGTGCAGGCCTTCCTGAACTCTGATATGCTAACAGAATACAACTCGAGATCCATCTAGAGAGAGAAACCTTAGAAAATGATTTTCCGAAATTACTTTTAGCAAAGGAGATAAACAACTGATCGGATTGCCTATGACCAGCAGTTCTGTGGATATAAAAACGTAATTGTCTGTGTACGTCCAAGGAATGAAGCTTGTACTCTCCTTTGTTATGAAAGTTGGGGAAAAACACTGGGAGATTGATGGATTGATTGATGTTCGCTTCTGAAGATACCTTGGGTAGAAAGGACGGGTTGATTCTGAGGTAAACCCTATCCGGGTGAAAAACGAAATATGGTGGTTTGACGCAAAGGGCTTGCAATTCTGATACCCTTTTGGCTGAAGTTATGGCCACCAAAAAGGCTGTCTTCCAAGAGGGAAATTTGAGATCAACCGTGGCAACCAGTTCGAATGGGGGACCAGTCAAGGCCTGCAAGACTAAGGATAAATCCCATGGAGGTACCACCTCTTTAACTGGAGGCCTAAGGAGGAAGGTACCCTTGAGGAAGGTCTTACACAGCTTGGAAGTGATAAGAGGGCCAGACTCTTGCCCCACATGATAGTATGAGATTGCTGCCAGTTGTACCTTGACTGTGGAAGAACTAGCCCCCTGGTGAAAGAGAGAGGTTAGAAAATCTAGAACCAACGATATCGGGGCTGTAAATGGGTCTAAACGATGGTGTTTTGCCCAAATGGTGAAGCGTTTCCACTTACTCCGATAAACCTTCCTGGTGGAAGGCTTGTGAGCTGCTACAAGAATGGCTTTAACCGGTGATGAGATCCCGGGAGTCCTTATGAGGAGTGGAACTGGAGCAACCAAGCCGTCAGCTTGAGGTTGACCAGGTTCGTAGTTGGAAGACCGAGAGGATGAGAGATGAGATCCAGAATGGGATCCAGAATCCATGGTGGATACACTAGGTGAGACCATAGGTGGGGGAACCACGTCTGACGAGGCCAGAATGGGGCAATGAGGATCATTCTGCTCCCCGGCTGCCTGGCTTTCTGTAACAATTTCAACATCAGGGGTAGAGGAGGGTAAGCATAAAGCAGACCGGGAGGCCAAGCATGAACTAGAGAGTCTCTCGGGGACTTCCCTGGAGGGGGGATCAGAGCGAAGTAATTGTTGCATTTCGTGTTTGAAGGAGAGGTAAAAAGATCGCAACAAGGTCACCCCCATCGGGCAAATACCTGCTCTGCCACTCAGTAGTTGAGAGACCACTCGTAAGGAGTCAGGATAGTATGACTGAGCCTGTCCGCTAAAATGTTGGACCGTCCCGGAATGTGCGTTGCTATGAGAAAGCGGTTGGTGGAAATCGCCCATTCCCACACTCTCATGGCCTTGCGGCAAAGGGGGTAAGACATGGTTCCCCCTTGTTTGTTGATGTACCAGACTACTGACATGTTTGTCTGTCTGTACTGCAATTGTCCCTACCGGAAGAGAGTTGTGTAGTGCTTGCAACGTCAAAAGCACCACTCTCATCTCTAGGACGTTGATATGCAAAGAGGTCTCTACGTCGTTCCAAGTGCCTTGGACTGTTCTGCCTGAAAAATGCCCCCCCCCACCCCAGGCGAGAAGCGTCCGTGGTCACTGTGTCGACTGGCGGAGGTAGTGAGAAGGGACGGCCCGTGTGGAGGTTGGGAGACTGGAGCCACCACAGGAGCGATTCTCTGCAAACCTTGCTTAAGGAAACGGGGTGAGACAGAGGGTAGCAAGACAGGGACCATTGTACCTGGAGGGTCCACTGTAGAATCCTCATGTTCAACCAGGCCAATGGTAGCAGAGAGATTGCAGCCGCCATAGATCCTAGGGCCCTCAGAATCAATTCCGCCAAAGGAGTTTGCAGATGAAGAATGGCCTGCACGTGTAACATCAGGCTCCGAAGTCGATCTGGAGTCAAGAACGCAAGCATCTGTCTGGAATCCAGTCTTGCCCCTATAAAATCTAGCATCTGTGTAGGGATGAAAGAGGATTTGGTCATGTTGATGGTTAATCCTAATAGAGGAGCCAGACCGAGAAAATAGTCCCTGCCTGAGCAAAGTAGATGCCTTGTTGGGGCTGTGAGGAGCCAGTCGTCCAGGTATGGAAAGACCTGAATTCCCTGGAGTCTCAGGTGGGCCGCTACTACCGCTAGGACCTTGGTGAACACCCTGGGGGCTGAGGTGAGACCGAAGGGGAGGAATCTGAATTGAAAGTGACTGGCTCCCAGCCGGAAGTGGAGGAACCTCCTGGAACGCCTGTCTACTAGAACATGATAGTACGCATCCTTGAGGTCTATAGAGCATATCCAGTCGTCCTCCCGCAATAAGGGGAGGACGGATTGCAACGTGACCATTCGGAACTTTTGTTTGGGTACCACCAGGTTTAGGAAAGAGAGGTCGAGGATGGACCTCAAGTCCCCCATCTTTTTTGGCACAAGAAAGAACCTGGAGTAAAACCCTGATCCGACTTGATCTGGGGGATGGGCTGGATGGCTCTTTTGTAGAAGCTGCTGGATTTCTGCAGCCGCCTTCTTTGACTGGGTGGGACATCGGGAAGGCTTCTGATTCTGGGGTTGGCTATGAAGGGAATTAGGTAACCTCTGGATATAATCTTGAAGCACCCAGCGATCTGTTGTTATGGACTCCCATTTTGCCAGGTGCTTGGCCCCGACAGCCTCCAGAGTGGAGCAGTCGGGAAACCCTCAGGGGTTCTGCGGGCCTCTCAGAGAAAGGTTCTCTGGACCCAAAATTCCTCGGACCCCTCTGCCTCTGGGGCGCCCTCCTGTCCTCCTCTGCCACGAGAGGACTGGTTGTCCTGAGCAGACTGAGATTGATGCGATTTTCGGAACCACATCTTCTTCTGACCCTTTTGGTTCTTGGAAAAGGACCTCTGGGGTGCAGAGAAGCGGACTCTGATGGCAGACAAGGTCTTCCCGTCTTTCTCGCTCTGGACAAGAGTGTCGCGAATGGTTTTGCCCTACAGTGCAGAACCATCAAAAGGGGCATTCGCGAATGATGCCTTAAAGGGTTCCGAGAAGTCACAGTGATGGAGCCAGGCCTGTCTCCTCATGACAAGCCCGACTCCGCCTGCTCTAGCGGCTCCCTCTGTAGCATGAGAAATAGCCGCATAGAGGTATTAGGGATAGAGCGGAGGGTGGCCATTGGGGAGGAGTACAAATCCTTGTCTCCCTCCGACATGGACCCCGGGGGAGAAGCAGCGTATTCCTTAATTAGGTCCCGCTGCATCCTAATAACGTGTGCCATATAGTTCAAGGCCCTCATAGAGAAGGTCGCTGAACTGAAGGCCCACTTCCCAAGATGGTCCATCGCGCGAGACTCCTTGCTCGGGGGATGAACCGTGGGGCTCTCTTGAGCCAACTCTTTCTTAGTGGCTGCAGCCACCAACATGGCATCCACAGGGGGACCTCTGCTCCAATGTGATCTCTCTGCAGGGGGGCTCAAAATTTTGTCTGGGCATCTGGGGATCGGCTCTACGGTGTCCGGTTCCTTCCAAGCCTTAGAGGATATGAGATCCACCAGGGGGTCGGGTGGAGGGGACACCCAAGAGGTAGATGGTCCTGCCTCGAACGCCTCAAGGAATACGGACTCGTCAGAGGAAGCCTTGGGGGCAGACCACCCACCTCTGATTTTGAGCATTTCCATGATGTCTCAAAAGGAGACATCCTCAGGGGGTGATCTCGGGGAGCCTTTCCCTTCATCCAAGTCCGTATCTTCTGTGAGACTCTCAGGGGAGTCTATGTGCCTCCTTTTGCACTTTGCCTTGTGGGGAATCTCCTCGGGGGGGCTGTCCGAGGAGTCCTCACGGGCTGTAACCTGTTCCACTGGAACTCCTAAAGGCGCTGAGGCAGGCTGCCCAGAGGTCCGGATGAGGGGAGCCAGGATCAGATGAGGAGGAGTGCAGGAGGGAGCCGAAGCCAGGACCGGAGGCCTGGAAGCACTCGACAATGCCCTCTCCACTGCAGTGAAAGCAGAGGGGGAACTGCTCTCAGAAGGATCCGAGATCCGACTCCCACTCGGATCCGAAGCGGGGATCGGACCCGGCACCCAGAACGTGGATCCAAAGAACCAGTGTGCTCCGACCAGGACGGAGCCGAAAGCACACCGAATCCCTTGGATCTGAAGCTCGGCCCACGGCTCCGAGAGGTCAGATCCGACAAACTCGAGGGAATAGTCGGAGCCGACGTGCCCAGCACGGTTGGCTCCGACCTACCCCCGGATCCAACGTGGCTCGGCTCCGAGCCCGGAATGCGGGTCAGAGAAGGAGCTATAGGAGCGAAAAAAGGGGTCGAGCTCTGGGAGGCAAGAGCACTCCCATCTGCATCTGGGCCTGGATGAATCTCCTCATCATCCGGTCCATATCCGCTTTAGACATGCTAAAAGAGGACCTCGACGAGACCACCGAGGCAGACCTGGAGTGTCGCCTCGATGACCTCGACGGGGACCAGATCACCTCCTCCTCGGGACCCGGGGAGAAACAAGGGGATCGGGTCCGAGGAGGAGAAGATCGAGAAGACTTGGACGGGGAAGCCCTCTTGGCGGGCGGGGCCGATGAAGAGTCCTCGGCCCGCCGCTTAAGGTGCTTCTCCCGCCGCTTCTCTTTCCTGGCCTCCCTATCCTCCGGAGCCGAAGCGGGAGGTTGAGTCCCAGTCGGAAGAAGGGAGGCAGGGGTGACCGCTACCGGGGGGTAGCAGGCACCGAAGCACCGGAGGCCGAAGCAGAGTCTGGGGGTAGAAGACCCGCCAGAACTAGCTTTGACCTTCGATCCTTGAGTGCCCTGGGGTTGAACGCCGTGCAAATCACGCAACCCGATGAGAGGTGTTCAACCCAAAGGCACCTAACGCACCGAGTGTGGCCATCAGCCGGTGAAAGCTTGTGACCACACTCGGTGCATTTCGAAAAAATTGCCTTAGGGGCCTCCGACATACTGAAGTAAGCACACTCACTAGGCCCCTAATCCAGTCACACACACATGCTACGACCAGCGGGGGAGGGAGAATTATACTTAAAATAAAACAAGTAAGTTATAAATGTAAAAGGAGAAAGGGTAAACCTATCACACACACAACCAGTCACTCAGAAGAAAAAATATAAAAACTTTTTTTTTTCTCACAAACGCCAAGAGCTCTGAACCTAGCTGTTGCTTGAAGAGCGGCAAACTAGATCTGAGGTCAGTTAGGGCAGGCATGGGATTATGGGTAAGGGGGAGGAGCTAGGAGCTCGGATCTATGCTATGTTAGAAGTTGCCAGCTCGGATCCGAGATCGGATCCGTATCCCACAGGTTGCTGACAAATGAAGTTCCTACTTCAGATCCTTTGTTTATTCAATGCACATTAAAAACATCATGGTCATTCAAACCTGACATTTCAGTGGCATTTTATTTTATTTGCAACTCACATTCTTTTTTGTTTAATACATTTTTAAGATCACCACTCCTAATATCAAATTTGACCAAAATTAAAACATAAAAAAATACTTTTAGAATTAATGCATTTAGTGCTATGTTTACATGATGAATTATTGCGATTTTTCTTCTTAACAGCATGACAATGTTTACAAATCCTAACACTAAGTTTCCTAGTAGTTCTCACAACTTAAAAAGCTTGGTATGTCAAACACTCTGCTACATATACTACAAAAGTAGTGTAAGTGTTACAATATTTTTGGGACTTGGGTGCTCCTTCTTGTATTAATACCAAAGAACAAGGGGCTGCTTGAAAAAGCAGTACATTGTTTACAGGCCTTACAAGAGAAGGTACCCTTAACTCTGCAAGAGCATATTAGAAAGACTCAACATAGAGAGTGATCAACAGGTGAACAGAGTTATACTGTCATGCTATTAAGAAGAAAAACCTCACTGCCCATTTATGTGACCCTTGGATTACATTGTCTAAGACTCTTACTTCAGCTCCCTAACTCCTTGGTCTCTGCTTTCATTTACTGAAAGAAAACCTGTTTTTGTGTTTCTATACTTGACCTACCACTTGTGATACCCAGTCACTATACCTCCCTAAACTACTATGCTACTATCACAGAATTACTCTCCTCTCTATTCCCCTATTGCTAAATTCTGTCTAATATTTAGCATCATTCAAAACACCCCTTCTCCATACCATTCTTTATCCTCCATTACTCCCATCAATCTATAGTACAGACTCACCCTAATCTAACTCTTTTACCATCACTATTGAAAATGCTTCTAATCCATATACAATTTTGTTTACTCACTGTACTAACCCACTTCACTATCATACCTATCCCACATCAAAACTTGTCTCTGACATTCACTCCAAGCCTGGCCCCACTAAACAGCAACACAACTACAAATGTTATATCTACCTGCCCATCTATCTCCAAACATGAATGTTAGACATATATGTAATAAAATCAAAGGCATTCATGATTAATTAGCTACTTACACTCCTGATGCACTAGTTAGAAATGAAAACTGGTTAAGGAAAGATGCATTAGGTAATGAAGTTATCTCCACTGATTTCGATATACTCAGGCACAACAGGAAAAACAAATGTGCTGGTAGTGTTGACATTACCTACAAAACGGGTTAGAAATACTCCCCCCCCAATACACACACAGATTCCAAAATTTAACTGAAACTCCTCATATATATATATATATATATATATATATATATATATATATATATATATATATATATATATTCCACCTGGTAACAACATTTCAACAACAGAAGATATCCTCTACTGGACATCTCCCTATATTACATAGTAAACTATTATTCTATGCAACCTCAACAGAGACTGGCAGCTGAACAACAATGACATTACCTCAGAATCGATTAAATCAATGCTGATCAGCATCTTCTCTCAGTTTATAAACCCAAAAGGAATATTAGTAAACTACTTTACAAAAGCTCTCTGTCACTAAATTGGAACAAACTCCCTCCCCATATTAGATCCAACCTTTCGTTTCATTGTTTTAAAAAGGAGCTTAAATCCCACCAACTAAACATGAAATTATGCCATTTTATTGACCACATGTAGTCTTAGTCTTTCCCACTGTATAACCTGTTCATTCTCCTAACTTTCTTTCTTTGTTAGTAACTTCTGCTTAAACTAATATCCTAAACCCTCAGCTCTACTACTATAGCCCCCTCCCATTCTCCACACTATCTCCCCCCGACTTCCTACCAATGTCTATACACTGTCCTTCTTTTGAAAAATGACTTTTTGTTTTTATTCTCATATGTAGTAACTTTTAGTCCACCACTATCACTGCAATCCTTAATATTCATAATTTTTTTCTTTTGTTTTCCTCTTTATAATTAATTTCATATTTGCAGTGTAGTTTTTAATAGTTTTTGTCCTGTATGTTTATCTTTGCTTATGTTTGCTGGGGCTCTTTCCTCTTGAGTCTCCACTGAAAATGGGTTTGTTTGCAAACTCAGTTGGACTAACCCGGTTAACAAATGTGAAATAAATAAATTATTATCTGGGAGTCTCTGGTGGTCTAGTGGTTAGGATTCGGCACTCTCACCGCCGCGGCTCAGGTTCAATTCCCGGTCAGGTAAGACTCAATGCATTTGGATGTGAGGGTGGCCTAATGGTTAATTTGTTTACCTTACAGACACAAGGTGCAGGGTTTGATTCTCACATGGGGTAATTGGCTAGGCTTAAAATGGCCCACAAGGGCAGTTAGCCTAGTAGTAACCTATAAACCTATTCAGCTAAGCACCTCTATCACTAGAATCAATAAAATGTTTTGACAGACACTGGATCCTTGCTAATAATTCAAACATGTGGATGTCTGCTAGACAAAATAATAGAAAGTACAGTTGTGTACACTTACCATAGGTTCATAGGTTTATACTAGGCTATCTGCCCTAAGGCATTTATTCTCCCATCCACAGGTCTAGATTTCATAAATCTCTAGTGATTTTGGTGGATTTGGATTTTTGAGGTGGAGCATGTCCATTAATTCGGGTTGGACATGGCCTTGTATGTCAGGCACATGTCACCGAGTTTCTTCAATCTGGCAGCATATGACAGATTTTGAGTCCTTAGTCTTTTTTATCCTTTTTCTTTGGGGTTTCAATTGGTGCCAGATGTCACTCAGATGATAAGTGAAGATGGGGGTTTGTACTTGATGTATTGGTCTGATATGGTGAAGAGTGGGAGGATAAGTGAACCTCACTAGATCTGTTCCTTGAATCATGATCAGGTGGGCAATTCAGAGGGAGGGGTGCAAGGTCTATCTTCAAAAAAAAGGCCAAAAAAAAAGTCAACTGTCCCCCTGGGTCCCCCCTAACCTCTTCTCCTGTTAGTAGTGTGCTGCTTGATTGCCATATAGCTTGGGGTTTACCTTTTTTTTTTCCCGGGTATGATACTATATTTTTTTGGCGTTAACTTCAGGCCATGGCTCTGGCACCAGCTATCTGTTTCCGTGAGTCCCTTCTGAAGGATATTCCCATGTTGGCCTGTACTCTGAGAAGTAGATAGTTTGCAACCCATCTTGTGACATATGGGTCCAATGTCTGCAAGTCCCCTATATCTTTGTTTAATGATCCTCTCCATAGCTTTGCAGACTCAGGCTGTAGATGTTCGAGTGTATTCACTGTTGCAGTCATTACACTTGGGTTATCCTGCTAGGGGTAGCCCTCAGTCAGCCCGAATACCAGAGGCTTAGTATTTCTGGGTCTGTTGCTGTCACTCCAGGACTGACGTCAGGTCATCAGTAGTATAAAATCAGGCAGCCGACGTCCTTACATCAGTTTTTCTTGCCCCAAATGTCAGGAGCCCCCAAAAAGGGAGATAGGTTATGGTGGAAGAACACCACCAGTAGAAAGTAAATACCAAAAAATCCCTGTAATGAGTGAGGAAAGGAGAGAGTAAGAGAGACAAGGGGGATGGAAGGTGGGAAACCAGGACTACAGCAGTGAATACACTCGAACATCTACATTTATGGTAAGTGTACACAACTGTACTATGTTTTTCGTGCTTCACTGTTGCAGTCATTACACTTGGGTTGATTCCCAAAGCTGAAGCAAAGGGTGGAGGCAGTCAAGAAAAGTTGGGGCTGGCTAGTATGCCCTGCAAGACTGTGGTTGCAAAGCCTGCCCTGGATTTGGAAAAGATAGGCAGGTGATAATGCTTGGTGAAAGTATGAACAGAACTCCATGTTGCAGCCTCCAGGATGCCCCTGGTAGGGACCCCTCTGAGAAAAGCTGCAGAGGTGGAGGTTGCCCTAGTGGAATGTGTTCTGACCCCCTGAGGGGTGGATTCCTGTGGTGTTTGTAACAGAATTGGATACAGTGTGCTTTCCATTTTGAAATGGTTTGCTTGGATATGGCCTTGCCCTCTACCCCTGCTGCAAAGCTGACTAGTAACTGGTCAGTTTTCCTAAAGGGCTTAGTCCTATCCAGACAGAATCTGAGCTGTCTGTGCACATCTAAAGAGTGCAATATCATTTCCCCCTTATTTTGAGGTTTAGGGAAAAAGGTGGGCAAATAAATAGATTTCAAACAAGTCTCAGAAACTGAGACGCTGCTGCTGCTTGCAAAATTCAAAGTCAAGTAAAAAAAAAGTGGTATTTATAATCCAACAACAACCACACAATATTATTCATTCAAATAGGAACTTCCTTTATTCAGTAAGCGCTTTCACCCAATGAGGGCTTCATCAGACTGTACAAATGATGGGTCTGAAATAAATAGATTGGTTGAGAGCCACAATGGACATCACTTTAGGCATGAAAGTTGGATTAGTCCTGAGGGAGACCCTATCAGCATGAAAAATGATGAAGGGTTCCACAGCCATGAGTGCTTGTAGCTCAGACACTCTTCTAGTTGAAGCGATGGTCAGAAGCAAGGCTGTTTTCCAAGAGAGGAATTTTAACTCTGCTGAAGCTGCAGGCTCAAAGGGGGATAGCGTGAGCCTTGCTGTGAGGATCCCTGGTGCAGAATTTGCTCAGCTGGTGGTTATTGTGGGAGGCAAATAGGTCCACCGTCGGGGTACCCCATTTCTGAGTTACAAGGCTGAAGGTGCTGTGGTTTAATTGCCACTCATGTGGGTCTATAAGATTTCTGCTTAAGTTGTCTGACAGTGAGTTTTGGTTGCCTGGCAGGAATTGTGCTAGCAGGTGAATTTGTATAGCTGAAGCCGTGTGCCAAAGGGTCATGGCTAGCTTGCAGAGTGGATAAGAGTGAGTTCCCTCCCTGCTTGTTGATGTACCACATCACTGTGGTGGTGTCTGTTTTGATTAGTAGAGGCCCCGAAGAGAGTAGGGGTCTGAAAGCTGTCACAGCATGCTGAACAGCTAGCATCTCTATTTGGTTGATGTGCAGATGTATTTGATTTGGGCTTCAGTGGCCTGAATGCAACTGCCATCCTGGTGCGCACCCCAGGCATAGTCTGATGCATCAGTGGTTAGAGTCTCGGCGGTGTGGCGTTGTGAAAAGGGAAGGCCCTTATTGTGGTTGCATGCTGCTGCCCTCCAAAGAAAGTCTTTCCTTAGACAAGGTATAATAGGTATGACAGTTTCTAGGTCCTGAGAGTGTTGACACCAAAGGCTTTTTAAGTATCACTGAAGTTTCCTCATATGCAGTCTGGCATATGGAATGAGTAAGACTGCAGGAAGCCATGAACCATACAGCTTTGCAGGATTTTCTTTGCAGATAACTGGGTTCTGGTAGCTAGTTGAGAGAAATGGCCTGTCAGACAGGCTTGTTTTTCTGGAGTAAGGAATGCCATCTGGGATGCTGTGTCCAGGCTTGCTCCCAGGAATACAATTTTTTGAGTTGGGACTAGTTTGGATTTCTTTTCGTTTATAGTGTACCCCAGTGAGGTCAGTAGGTCATTTACAAAGGTCAGGTGCTGTATCAACTTTTCCTGACGGTCTGCCTGAATCAGGCAGTAGTCCAAGTAGGGGTAAATTTGAATATTTCTTTGTCTGCAAAAAGCAATGGCAGGAGCCAAGCATTTTGTGAAAACTGTGGGAGCAGTGGATAAGCCAAAGGGAAGCACAGAGAACTGAAAGTGCATAGATCCTGCCCTGAAACGTACATATTTCCTGCATGAATCCCTGATTGGGATGTGCAGATAGGCCTCTTTTAAGTCTAGGGTGGCTAACCAAGCATCTTTGGATAGCATAAGAAGAAGCTGCTGGAGGGTGAGCATTCTGAATTTCGGAATCACCAGGAAGGTGTTTAGAATTGATAGACCTAGGATTGGGTGCTAGATGCCCTCTTTTCTGGGTACCAGGAAAAGTCTGGAATAGAAACCTTGGCCTATCTGGTCTGCAGGAGCAGGCTGTATTGCCCTCATGGAGAGCAGTGAATGAATTTGGTTTTGGGCCTCTGCTCACTAGTTTGGAGGAAGATATGGGAATCCTTTTGGGGTTGGCAGTGTGTGGAAATAAAATTTTTACCCCTGGGACACTATGTTGATGACCCATCAGTCGTTGGTGATGGAGGCCCAGTTTTTTACATGGGAGGCAAGTTTTCCTCCTAGGGGCACAAGCTGGTGGACAGATGTAAGGGGTGGAGTTGAAAAGTCATTGTGAGTTCTTTCCATAAGGGGGTGGCTTATCACTCCCTGTTTTTGAAGTGGATGCACTCCATTGCTTAGATCTCTGCATTCCCTGGGCCTGTCTGGGGGGGTCTACTTCCCCTAGGTCTAGTCTGAGTCAGCCTTGAGGAGGCTGGAAAGGACCAGTGCTTGGAGGGGCAATGCCTACTGAATCTCGGAGGTGTATACTTTTTTACCCCATCTGTCTAAAGCTCGGGAATCCCTGTCCAAAGGGGTGGGATTCTTAGCTGTGGTTGCTTTTATTCCTTTAGGTCCTTGGGAGATGACCTCTGGGTCAGCAGTAGGATTTCAGAAAAGAAATTTGTGTCAGTCAGGGACTCTTAATACCTGTCAGGTTTTCTGGGAGCAGGTGGTAGGGTGTCAGGATTTAAACTGGATTCCATGAAAACATCATCCACAACATCCAAGACAGGAGGAATAGCTAAGGGTCTGTGCTGTGGTAAATTTAAAAATTCCCTGAGTCTCTTTTTGGACTGAGGATAATCCTGACATTTCCAGTGGAAATGCTCTCTCAAAGTATGTAGGGTTTCACCGAAAGAAAAATCCTCTGGAGGAGAGACAGAAGGAATGGATTCCTCTGCATCTGAATCCTCATAAGCAGACAAGGACATGTCTTCATATTCAGAAACCGCAGAGATGTCAGACTCCTGGTCAGATAAAGCTGCTGGAGACAAGTCTCTTTCTTTTAGAAGGGGTAGGTTGGCTTTCCCTAATAAGCATGATAAGGTCTTCCGCCATTTTAAGCATTTAAGACTGAGGCATGGAAGCAGGTGCTTGAGCTTGGGTTGTCAGTTTTTTAGTCGTAGTTCGTACCCTGGGCCTTAGAAACTCAATGGTTTTAGAAAGAACTGAAGAAGCGAAAGAAGTCGTCGGTTTGTGTTGAATATCGGTAGCACGAAGAACTTCCTCGGAAGCTGGTGCCTGCTCAGCGGCTATGGACCCACCAAAGGTAGAGACATCCACAAGATCCTTAGTCAAAGAAGAGTCTCGCGGCATACCAGACTCTGAACTGGTCTCGGTAGCAGCCTGCAAATTCATAGAAGCGGGCATCAGGGGCTGCGAAATCGCCCGAGTACCGGCGACCTGGTGACTAGCTTAACGGAAGCATCGCCAGCAGTTTTGGACCTGTGTGGTCTGTCTCCATCTTTATCCTTTCGTTTTTTCAGAAGATCGGCAATCGGATGGCTTACCAAAGCCATTTCGGAATATGGAGATCAAGAGCGAAAGTATTTAGCTACAATAAGGGACAGACGACGTATAGTTCTGGAGTTGAACAAAGCACAAAACCAACAGCGAGGGATTTCGTGGTCTGGGCCTAAACAGGTGATGCAGTAAGAATGGAAATCTCGGTGTGGTATTTGCTTTCCACAGGCGAGACAATTGTTAACTTTTTCTGACATCAGTTAGAGCAAGAAAAAAGGATCACCAACTGGGTACTTAGCTTTAGAAGACTTCAACTTCAATTTCGGAAATGAAAATTCAGGTAGTAGCTGACTTGCTCTCGTGCGAACTGCTTCTGCTTCAGGCTCCTCGGCAAGAAAGACTGATGTAATGGCATTGGCTGCCTGATTTTATACTACTGATGACCTGACATCAGTCCTGAAGCGACAGCAACTCAAGCAGAAATACTAAGCCTCTGGTATTCGGGCCGAATGAGGGCTACCCCGGCAGGATAACCAAGTGTGATGACTGCAACAGTGAAACATGAAGAACATCATCTACCCACCAATGCAGTCAGAAACTACAGTACACAATCCAAAAAAGTTCATAACCAAATACTTAATACAACAAACTTAAGAAAGACACTTATGAGCACTCTGACCCAATATTTCTTTTTTAACCACTACTCTGCTTCCTATTGTGAAAGTAATGGTCCCGCACATTTCATTTAAAAGTATATACCTTGTTCATTTCCCTCTATAACAAGTCCCTGCTCAACTACTTTATTTTTTTCACTATACTCAGTCTCCCACAGAAGGTTTAACCCTTGATTTCTACTTGCTGATATCACTTTTTTGGCTGTTAACATAATTACTGTTCATAAGACCTGCTTATGTCATGACATTATAGCTCCTCCACTCCAAATGTTCACTCAGTGTGTGCCTTGGCAGCTTGCAATGTCTCTTTAAACTCCATCAACTTTGCATACTACCAACAACATGTTTACATATTCCCCTCATATTCCTCACAAAGCTCCAATAGTTACTCTGAATCTGAGTGAAGATTCTCTACAATCTACCTGGGGTATAAAGAATATCTATGTACCATCTCCATGCAAATATCCTACACCAGCTTGACTTAGTCACAATCTTAAAAGCTCTGTGTAATTTGTCCACCTAAACGTGTTTCACAGTCATACCTGAATTCTTAAGACTGATTTGTATAATTATGTATAATTCAATATACCCCCCCCCATTGTACAGTCCTAAGTGGTTTCAGTTTCACCAAATATTCCACCAGGGTCAGCTACTCATTTATCGCTTCCCACCTGCTCTCTGCCTATATTCGGCTATTAGTAACTATGAAGTCTAGTATTTCTTGACAAATGCATCAAGATTTAGTTTAAGTTACCCTTCACATGGGAAATCCAGGATTTTTTAATAGCTGCGGCTCAGGTTCAGGCTTTCTGCTAGTGCCTAGTTATTTCCCAGTAGTAGCCACATCACTAATTTCTTTTGCAGGTGTCAGCACTTGCTGGGTTTTTCCACTGCTGCTGTCCTCACCCTTGCCTCCATGACTGCCTGCATGTATCATACAGACAAATAGGTACTGTATCATCAAAAGTTTGTTTACATCTGCTCGTCTCCCTGCCCTCTTTCCCAGTCCAAATGAACTCTTTGCCAATGAGACCTAAAAAAGTCTCTCTCCCATGGTCTTAACAGGAGCAGTGTACAGCCAGTAATGTTTCCATCAGAAAAATGCCGAGTTAAAAATTACGTCTGAAGCAGTATTTCTTTTACCACTGGTTTGTCCTCCAACAAGATAAGGTACAGGCCCTTGTGACAATCTTTAGAAGATGCAGTTTCAAAACAACCTATAACCTACTACTACTCTGTCTCTGTTAACATTATTTATTTTATTTTTACATTTGTTAACCAGATCAGTCTGACTGGGCCCAGAGATCCCCTTTTTGGGGAAGATCCGAGGAGATAAACTCCAGGAAAGTAATTAAAAAATAAGAAAAACCTAACAATTCAAATTGCAAGATACTTACTACAAAAACAGAGAGAAATATGCCATATGAATATATACAAGGCAAAAGTACAGTATTTTGAGAATGCAGTAATAATATGTTTCAGAAATCTGGTTAGCATTAGGTTATTTACAAGTAATGTAGCAATGCCTAAAATAAAAAACAAATTCAGAGTAACATCATGGCATAGTACAACAAAGATGCATTTAACAGCATAGCTTCTAACTGCAGAGAGAGTAATATATGTAGGCAGTTTAGATAGATACCAGGCAAATTTGTTAACTGAAAGAAGAAAAATTCATTAGGTAATTTCTCCTCACAAAGGTTTTGTTTCCCAAGCTGCTACAGTGGACAAATGCATTTAGGCCAAGAATGCCCCTCATGGCTACACAGAAATATTTCACGCCAAGAACCTGAGATGTACTGTAACTAGCAGTATCCTCCTTTGCCTGTGTAAACAGCTGCCATGACTTAACACTGCCACCAATGGGTTCCATTATAACCACATGTAGTGCCAGGTGCCACCTTCTTGTGTAGCTGTGTCCAGCTGGCTAGACAAAGGTCACCCTAATTTTTGCCCATCTCTTCAGTTGAGGTATGCTCCCAATCTAACAACCAGATTTGCATGTCCTCAGGCAAGGTACTGAATGCTTGATCTTTTATTACAATGTCTCTCAGCATTTTAAAGTAGTAACCTGAGATCCACTTATTCAACAATTAAACTGCTTATATCTGCAATGAAACTACTGACACCATTTACTGATTTTCTCTCCAGTTATTTAAATGTTTTTATATAAACATTTGGAAACAAGCTTAAGACATTTAAAAAAAAATATCTTTACAATAATTAGTAAAACCACAGTCAGACATTTTTTATGATGCATGTAATTGCCTTACCCATAAACAGAAGCAACCTCTCCCATTGTCTCAGTCAATCTGGCACTGGTTACGTATATGATCAAATGATTTCAAAAACTAACAGTGTCATCCTCCTGCTTACAATGTAAAAATATATTAGCACTGACCTTGGTATCCAGGACTGGGATTTCACCTCTGCTACTTGTGTGCCTTTGGTAAAGGGTTAGCAGTTCTTAATCAGGCTGGTGTTGCTTTTCTCTTTTTTTGCTAGCTCTGAGGCTTTGGCCTCTGTCTGATTTTACTCCCATTCTTTCAGTTTTCTCTTTTGCTCTTTTCACATTATGCCATTTCATTCTCTTGACATACTTGAGGCATTTCAGTTCCAGCTCCAATTCTATTTTTCCTGTTCAGGCTGTAGACTGGGGTCATCTGGGGACAGACTTGAGTTGCTTTACTGCAAGTTCTGCAATTAAAGCCTCTTCCAGGCTATCCCTGGGTCTAGTGGATCCAGTTTAATGCTGTACCTACCATATTCTTTTTGAGCATGCCAAAAAGTGAAATTCCCTTGGCTTTGTAATGTTTAATCAGAGGTGATACTGACATTTTTCCATATTGTGCAACCTCATGTTGCCTGTTTCCTAACTTTCATTATCTACAAAATATAAATAAATAAAAATTACGCTGTGCAACCTCTACTTTCTACACTTCCATAAAGTTATCTTCTGCCTGCAAGGATACACCCAGCTTCCAGTAATAAACTGTTCTGCAGGCTACACAAATCCAATATATAATATACCATCCCAACATTTTTTATGTAATGAATAGGAATACAGTCTCACCAGACTCCATAAATTAATCTATTACATCAGAGGCTACAATATCATAAGATACACCACTGACTGACTAGTATGCAAAGGATAAATGGCATAAACGTATAAAGTAAATACCTATACTGCCTTCGTTAAAGGCCAACACCTGCCTCATCCAAATAAATCCATTTGCTCCCTAGGATCACATGCACCTTGCTCCCAAGCCCAATACCCTCCAGTACTTTCTTACCAAAAGCAAATGAAAACTGTCCATGACTATTTTACATACACGCATAAAAATGTATATTAAGGAAGAATAATATCTTTACAGTACCAACAGCCCGATCCCTATCTTTGAGGTGAAAAAGCTGTCAATATAAATAATTATAGACCTATTAGTCATAATTCATTGGTGGGGAAGAGTTTTGAAAGGTGTCTACTTTACTTTCTTAGTCATGACTTTCAGGAATTTTTAATGGACCTCACTCAACATGGTTTAACAAAAAAGCTCTATGTTCACTAATATAATTGTATTTTATGACACAGTGACAATTACCTTAGATATGGGCATGTCTGTAGTGGTGGTCTACTTGGATTTGTCTAAGGCTTTTGACAGTGTCCCTCATTCTGCTATCATTGATGCCATGCTCAAACACAAAGTTAATCCATACATTATTTGCTGGGTGGCTTACTGGCTTGAAGATTGCAGAGAGTAAGGACAGGAAATTCAACATCTAGATGGCTTGAAGTGAACAAATGGGTACCTCAGGGCTCACTTCTAGATCCAGTATTGTTTGGCTTTTATCTTCATTTATTCGGGTCTATATTATATATTCAAACTTTTTAAACTTCGAATCCCATATGTTCGACAACATATGATCGAAGTTTAAAAGTTTGACTATATAATAATAATAATAATAATAAAAAAACTTACCTTAATGGTGCATGCAGGGAACCCCCCCTATTTAAATATACCAACTCCGAGATCGCACTTTAGTGCAGAAAAGGGAAATTCTCCTATTCTGCACCGAATGGCGCTTTTACGTTTAACCTTCGAACGCTTGAAATTTCGATCATATGGTGTCGACCATATGCCATTCGAAATTTCAAGCGTTCGTGGTTCTAATAGGAACCCATTTATTCCTAAGATATCTAGCTGAGATGGACTTCAGAAATGCCAAAGAAGAAATGGCAAATACAACTAAGCAGACATCAATATACCTGACCCCTAAAACACATTTACTTTAGCAATACCCACTAACACGTGGGAAAAGACACCCAGTAAAAACTATCTACACAAATTAATTTTATTACGAGGAAGTCTACTCCCCATAAAAAAATAAACATTACTTTACCCACACAAAGGATTACATAGAAAATAATTAATTAAAGTAAGATGTGAACTACTACTAAACTACTGCTGCAATGATATACAATTTTAACATCTATGCTTATGCTGACAGCCTTCACACAACTGCATCATGTTTACCACAAGAAACCTCACAACTGCAGTACACTGACAGATGAATGGGAAATTAACAATCAGTGAGAAAAGGCCCTTGATCCTGGATCTAAACAGAGGACTGCAAGATGACTTTCAGCACTCCACAGGCAATAAATACTTGAATTTATATATTATTTAGTGTGTTTACTGGGGAGGTACATAAGATCACCATTTGCAGGCACAGCCAGGTGAAGAAATAAAAAAAAATAAATAAAACAGAACAAATTCACAAACGTGGAGTAATCACAGAAGGTAGAGAAGCCAGCCAGACACATCTGAAACAACATGTAAATACTATTAACATGGTAGAAAAACACATACATATAAATTTTAGTAGAAAATATGAAAGGGAAGCAGCAGATAATTACATGGAGTCAAGGCAAAATGATGTAGGTGAGGAGGAAGTTAGGTGATGTATCCAGTGGAAAAGCACCTGCAGTCAGATTTTTGATGGTGTCTTTTGAGTTGTGCTCTGAAAGTGGGGAAAGAGAAGACTTCTTTTAGATGGGGGATAGACTACCACAGTTTGGGTGCAAAAATGAAGAAGGACTGGTCAGTATAGTGCAGTGTGGTTTGGGTTGTCTGGAGTAATGGAGTTAATTGTGAAAAGTTGCGCAGGTTGAAGGAGGGTTATTTTATTATGAAGTTTGACTGCGAGAGGAGAAAGGCACCTTCCTGAAGTAGTTTAAAAAGAAGAGATCATAGAAGTACCTCAGCTCTGTAGGAGACTGATAACCATCTGGCTTTGAAGAGGTTGGTGCAGTGGTGTTCCTGAAGGGAGAATTGGAAATTAATCAGCAGACTTGTTTTCAATGGAGTGCAGAGTGGATGAGCTTTTTTAGAGGCTGTGGCTATGATGGGAAGCCCATATTCAAGTTGATCAAGGAGGATTTCTTTGCCTACTTTTGCTCTAGCTAGTCTGGAGAGAAAATGAGATATTTTCCAGGATCAGAAAAAAAGAGAATTGATCTTTTCCCTGGTGTTTTCAATGTAACTGTGGAAGTTAAGTGACTGGTCTAGCCATAAAACTGTCTATTTTTTGGAATGTGGTTGTTTCTATTGGGGGACTAATAGAATGTGGAATGAATACTCAGTCTGCAATGCTTGCAAAAGTTGCGAACAGAAGTTCAGGTAGCAGTCTCACATATGCTTTGAGCTGATGCATTCTTGAGAATGGCTGCACAGGTGGGAGAAAAATTTGAAGCATATGGCCTAGCCTGTCCAGTGAAAATCATTGCCATGATCATAAATGAAGATGAAATAATTTATCAAACATTTTGAGAAAACCTGTTTGAATACTAGTCTACCCTGCTTCTCTGACATGAAGACAAAAAGTTGCGCAAACTGCGAGTCTCCACTTCTGTTAGTACAATATCTGAAAGACTTGTGTATATGACATACACAAGCTTAGGTCCTTTCACTGAGGATGAAAAACAAGCAGTTTTATGGACTGATTTAAATACAACACCAAAACTACTTTAAGTAAGAAGAAAGTGTTGGTCCTGAGGTCCTCCATGATGGCTACATATGGCTCCCTGAAAATTACAGCCTGTAGTTCAGAAATCCTTGTGACTAAGGCTGAAGGCTACTAGGAAACCAGTCTTCTAGGACAAGAACTTGAGAGCATCAGAACTAGCAGTTTCCAAGGCAGAAAGAGTTAACTGTCCAGGGGGTAGGAAGACACACGCAGAATGCCTTTCAAGAAGAATTTCACATCAAGGTTGAAGGAAAGAGGAGAATCTAAAGGAAAACAGCCTGAGGCTGTCAACAGGTATACTTTAACAGAGGTGTATACCATTCCTTAACTAAATACTTCCTGCAGAAGAAGTAGGACTGAGTGCCACATTACCAAGTAAACATTCCTTTGGATGTGCACTGACGTGAAAGCCTCGAGTGCATAAATTAATGTCCTCATCTCTTTCAAGTGATGGGCAAAAAAAGCTGATGTATGCACCCCAAGATGGGATAAGCAAGATGCAAATCATGCAAGGGTCTTAGATAAGTCAGAAGCACCTGCATAATCAACAAATAGGAAAGCAGGAGATACCTCTCTGCCAAAATGGATGCACTCAGTTATTAGAGTATTTGAGCCTGCTATAGTGCACCCTAGCATCTTACACCATCTCAACCACACCAGGTAAAAGATTAATGAGATTAAGGGATCTAAACAAATAATAAGAACTCAATGTAGAACAGCTGTTGTCCCAGAATTGGAGTGGGAACATAGTGAAAGATCTGTTTGCCAGGGATCTCAAAGCTTTAAAAAGTATGGGAGGTGAATATCATATTCAACTGTGTGACAAACAGTCCAATCTTCAGGATACCACACACTTGAGAAACCTGACCAGACAATACACCCAAATTTTCATCTCAAGATGACTGATGATGGCACTTTTAGTATCAGAATACTAACAGCAGAAAGTACAGTTGTGTAGATAACTTTCCACAACTGTAGGTGTATGAATAGATCAATGTTGCAGTACTAAGTCTTAGAACTTCCTGTGGTAGAGAAGCACAAGGCTAACCTAAATATCACAATCTTTCACCCCCCTCCAATATCAGCGGACATCCTCCCCATCAGATATCAAGACCTCGGTAATATAAAGGCTCGTTAGCTAACACCATCATCAGGTCTTTCATGTCCAAGGTATAGAACATATACTGATATGGCAAGTTTACTTATAAAACTGTATTAAGTTCACCATTAGATCAATGATGTAGTAACTTAAGCTATATGGGACAGATACCAGAGCTTAGAAAGAAAGGGAAACAAAGTGAATCTTAACAGAAGAATAACAGTGTCCCGAGGATAACAACTCACAAATACTGCAGAACGAATAAGGGGATTTGAGACCTGAAAAATGATGTTTTTTGGTTTGGCACCAGATAGCAAACCTTTTCCACTTTGTCATATATGATTTTCTAGTGGCAGCTTTGTTTTAGCCTCCTTCAATACTCGGAGCACTTCCTCAGAAAAAAACGTGACTAAGGGGTATCAAAATTGTATCATTCGGGCAGTAAAGAAGTAGCTGAAGAATGAAGTGGATTAGACAGCATTTTGTCTTGTGTAAGTCTATCTTGCTAGGAAGCATGTGATAACCGCCCTTGGCCATTTCCAAGACAAGGGAGAGCCACTGTTGCCTGGGCCAAACAAAAGTTACGAGAATCAACCTTGGAGAGTCCCTCTTAATCTTTAAAATAACTCTGGTTATTAGTAGAATGTGTTGAAAGGCATATAGAAACTTCCCCTTAAAGGAATGAAAATGCATCTGCCTTTCAGGTCTTTGTGCAAGTAGTAAACTTCTTCAACCATCTGTTGTGAATGGAGGCAAATAGATCAACTTGGGGAATTCCACAAAGCTGGATCAAATCAAGTAAGACCCCAGAGTGTACCTTCCATCTGTGAGGTTCTGCCTGGTCCTGCTCAACCTGTCTGCTACAACATTCTGATCTGATGGAATGTATGTAGCCTGTAGGGATAAAATGAGCTGAGCTGCTATTTCCCAGGTTATCAATGCAACTCTACAAAAGAGGCAAGTTCTGGTTCCCCTTTGTTTATGTACCACAGAACTGTTGGTGCTCTCTGTGATTGCTAGTAAAAGGCTTGAAATCCAGATGCGACTTAAGGGTTTCAGAGCATTTATCAATGCCACAATTTCTTTGACATTTATATGCTTCAGTTTTGTCTTGCTGGTCCCACAAAAGCTGGACCTTTACTACTCTGGACACTGCACCCCATGCAAGGTCTGATGCATCTGTGGTTACAGCCTGAGTAGGTGTTGGAGGGATCAAGTGGAAACCAGTGTTTAGGAACAACTGATCGACTCACTAATGGATCTCCCACTTGACAAATCTCAGCAATGGAAGCAGAAAAGTAGTGAGTCCACATAAATGTGAGGAACTCTGAATTTTTCTCATATGGAGTCTGGCTAGAGGAACTGTGAGAACAGTAGAGGGCATGAAACCTAGATTTTTGAGATATTCCCTTACTGTTAAAACAGACTGATTGGAGAATATGAGAAACTACCTTCCAATTTTTGGAAAAAACTTATCCTTTGTGAGAATTTATGTCTAGGAGAAAGGGGGAAGTGTTTACTTTTCTGAGGTGTCTCAAACACCTCCACTATGATGGTATTTCTTCCTCCAGAAATCTACATTTTCTTGAGGAACAGATGTCATCGTAGTGGTGTCCAAGAGACTCCCCAGAAATTCTACTTTTTTGCACAGAATGAGACAATATTTTTCTAGGTTCAGAACCATTTTTTTTACAAAGAGATCCCTGATACTGTACAAAAGAGTATGCAAATATACAGCAGTCAACTACATATTGAAATGCATCTTTTCAATCCACAGTTACAAGGAAACTGAGGAGGAATGAGTATTTTTATGTGATGGTTTACATATGGCACCACAGAAATCTTTGAGTAAAACTTTTTTTTTTTTTTTTTAAGTTTAGTTTGGGGGAAAAGGTTCTATGACTGCCTGAGACATCTTTTAATCCAGGATGAGAGAAAACAGGAGTGCTTAATTTGATGAATGTAGGGGGATGCCTTGGAAAGGAGGAAGGAAGTCCCACAACCAGATGCAACTTTTCTGAATGATTCTCAAATTCAGACATCTGATGTTACGTGATGTCAAGCAGGAAAGTGCATACTTGAGTTTTGGGAAAATTTTACTGGATTACCAGGGGTGAGGGTGGGGAAGGAAATGAAGTGAAACATAGTCTGTCTTTTTGGAGTGCCTTTAGATTTGGGAGGGCCAGCCTTTCTTTTTTGTACCTCCTTGTGATTGAATTCTAAATGTCTGTTTGCCTGTCCCTTGCTGAGATTGCTTGAAGTGACTCCTATAAAAACATTGTGGGATAGCAGGAGAGTTTCTATTGTATTAAGGAAGCGAAGACAGAAACATTTCAGAACCCCTCCCGAATTAGTTTTCCCCTCTCATCAAATCTTTTAAGTACCTCAAAAGATAAAGAACCAAATAGTACTTCCTTATCTAAGGGGGCATTAAGTAGCTCAGCTTTCACATCTTCTGACCCAGAGTGTACAACCAAAAACACATTTTCTGATCAATGAGCCAGTGGCAGCTGCCATAAAAACATCTGAGTTAATGCATGGTTACTACAGACAGTGAAAAAAGAAGAGTTCAAGGATATCTTAGTGTCACACTGAAAAGAATGAGCTATTAACTTTCTTACATTGTCCTACGAAGCCAACAAAAACAGGCATATGAACTTGACAGATCATAGCTGTAAATGTTAAGGTGGAAGTAGTATATGCCTTCTTCTGAAACCTATCAAAAGCTCTGACCTCCTTGTCAGATGGAATGAAATTGGCTGCCATAAGGCATTTTGAAGAAGGTTTTGAGAGGGAAACTACTGCATGATCTGCACTGGGGTTCCTAAAGAGCTTTATGTAATTTGTCTGATTTTTCAGGAGCTGGTGGCTGACTTTCATGCAAACTACTGGCTGCAAGGAAGCCTTCTTCTAAAGCTAGTAAAACAGGGATAGTACAGGATGAGAAGTATTTACTTGTAATAACTCACAGCATCTCTGATGGTTTCTGATATTTCTGTCTGTTGCCAGTTTAAAAAGTCCTTCATAGTGCTAATGATTTGTAAAAAAAAAAAAAAAACCTTGGCTAATTTTTGACAAAGGCTTATTCAATCATCTTTCAATCCCTTGGCTGATGGAGACACAGGGGTGGATGTGTGTTTATAGAGTTTGAACTCCCTTTTTTGGGAGTATCAAATGAAAAGGTGTGTTCAGATGTCTGGTCATCCTCCTGGGAATACAACATTTCATTTCAGTAAGACACTAGCCATAAGCTACTCCAACAGTGAAGAAATTTAAACATCTACTGTTATGGGTAAGTAGGACTTACAGAACTGTACTATGTCCTTCATTCTCACTGCTGTAAAAGTCTATGGGTAGATTCCTACTTTGAAGGATAAGGGTCCAGGAGCCCAGGGAGAATGACCTAAAGAAGGTATCCATTTTGTAGTGCTTTGTGAAAGGATGAATAGATGACCACATTATTGCTTCTAGAATACTTCTAGGGTCCACCCTTTTCCAGTAAGGCATCGAAAAAAGACAAGGCCCTGGTAACAGCAAAAACACAATAGCAGACAACAACCATTTGATATAGTCTGTTTAGACACAGATTCACCTTTCTTAGGCCAGCATAAGAAACAGAGCTGTTTAGCCTTCCTAAAGGACTTCTGTCAAGGCAGTACCTGAGTTGCCTCTACACATGCAGTGTATGTAGAATTTGTTCTCTCTTGTTTTTTGGCTCTGGAAAGAAAAATGGCAGGTTGATGTCATGATTCATGGAAAAAGCAGAAACAACTTTAGACATGAATGAAGGATTAGTGAATAATGCAACCCTTCTTCTTCTTCTTTTGGCTGCTCCCGTTAGGGGTCGCCACAGCAGATCAACTGTTTCCATTTCTTCCTGTCCTCTGCATCTTGCTCTGTCACACCAACCACCTGCATGTCCTCTCTCACCACATCCATAAACCTTATCTTAGGCCTTCCTCTTTTCCTGTTACCTGGCAGCTTCATCCTTAGCATCTTTTTCCCAATATACTCTACATCCCTCCTCAGCACATGTCCAAACCAACGTAATCTTGCTTCTCTGGCTTTGTCTCCAAACCTTCCAACCTGGGCTGACCCTCTAATATACTTATTCCTAATCCTGTCCATCCTCATCACACCCAGTGCAAATCTTAACATCTTTAACTCTGCCACGTCAAGCTCTGACTCCTGCCTTTTTGTCAGTGCCACTTTCTCCAACCCATACAACATAGCTGGTCTCACTACCCTCTTGTAGACCTTCCCTTTCACTCTTACTGGTACTTGTCTGTCACAAATCACTCCTGACACTTCTCCACCCACTCCATCCTGCCTGTACTCTCTTTCACACTCACCATTACTCTGAACTGTTGATCCCAAGTACTTAAACTCATCCACCTTTGCCACCTCTACTCCCTGCATCCTCACCATTCACCTATCCTCCCTCTCATTCACACACATATATTCTGTCTTAGTCCTGCTGACCTTCATTCCTCTTCTCTCTAGAGCATATCTCCACCTCTCCACGGCCTCCTCCACTTGATCCCTACCCTCACTACAGATCACAATGTTATCTGCAAACATCGTAGTCCACGGGGACTCCTGTCTGATCTAGTCTGTCAACCTGTCCATCACCATTGCAAATACGAAAGGGCTCAGAGCTGATCCTTGATGTAATCCCACCTCCACCTTAAACGCATTTGTCACTCCCAACACAGACCTCACCACTCACACTACCCTCATACATATCCTGTACCACTCTTACATACTTCTATGACACTCCCGACTTCCTCATACAAAACCACAACTCCTCTCTAGGCACCCTGTCATATGCTTTCTCTAAATCCACAAAGACACAATGCAACTCCTTCTGACCTTCTCTTTACTTCTCCATCAACACTCTCAGAGCAAACAACGCATCTGTAGTGCTCCTTCCTGGCATGAAACCATACTGCTGATCACTAATCATCACTTTGCTTCTTAACCTAGCTTCCACTACTCTTTCCCATAACTTCATGCTGTGACTGATCAGTTTAATCTCTCTGTAGTTACTACAGCTCTGCACATCACCCTTATTCTTAAAAATCGGTACCAAAACACTTTTTCTCCATTCCTCAGGCATCCTCTCACTTTCCAAGATTTCATTAAACAATCTAGTTAAAAACTCCACTGCCATTTCACCTAAACATCTCCATGCTTCCACAGGTATGTCATCTGGACCAACAGCCTTTCCGTTCTTCATCCTCTTCATAGTTATCCTTACTTCCTCCTTGCTAATCCACTGCACTTCATGATTCACTATCCGCACATTATCCAACCTTCTCTCCCTCTCATTCTCTTCATTCATCAACCCCTCAAAGTACTCTTTCCATCTCCTCAACACACTCTCCTCGCTTGTGAGTACGTTTCCCTCATTATCCTTTATCACCCTTACCTGCTGCACATCTTTACTAGCTCGGTCCCTCTGTCTAGCCAATTGGTACAGGTCCTTTTCTCCCTCCTTAGTGTCCAACCTTTATGCAACTTTTCAAACTCCTTATCCTTAGCCACCTCTATCTTTGCCATGCACCTCATCTCCTTATACTCGTCTACTTTTTTCATCTCTCTGACAATCCCACTTCTTCTTCGCCAACCTCTTTCTCTGTATACTCTCCTGTACCTCTTCATTCCACCACCAGGACTCCTTGTCCTCCTTCCTCTTTCCAGATGTCACACCAAGCACCTTTCTAGCCATCTCTCTTACTAGCTCTGCTGTAGTCACCTAGCTATTCGGTAACTCTTCACTGCCACCCAGTGCCTGTCTTAACTCTTCCCTGAACATCACCTCAAAATTACCCTTTTTCAGTTTCCACCATTTGATCCTTGGTGCTGCCCTCACACCCATCCTCCTCTTCTTGATCACCAATGTCATCCTACAAACCACCATCCTATGCTGCCTAACTGCACTTTCTCCTGCCACCACTTTACAGTCTCCAATCTCCTTCAGACTGGACCTTCTACATAAGATATAATCCACCTGTGTGCATCTTCCTCCACTCTTGTATGCCACCCTATGCTCCTCCCTCTTGTTAAAATACGTATTCATCACAGCCATGTCCATCCTTTTCGCAAAATCCACTACCATCTGACCTTCTGCATTCCTTTGCTTAACACCATACCTACCCATCACTTCCTCATCCCCTCTGTTCCCTTCACCAACATGCCCATTGAAATCTTCTCCAATCACCAGTCTCTCACCCTTGGGTGCAGTCATCACCACGTCATCCAACTCACTCCAAAATCTTTCTTTCTCATCCATCGCACACCCAACTTGTGGAGCATATGCACTAACATTCATCATTACACCATCAATTTCCAGCTTCATAAACATCACTCTATCTGACACTCTTTTCATCTCCAAAACACTCTTAGCATACTGTTCCTTCAGGATAATGCCTACACCATTTTTCCTCCCATCCACACCATGATAAAACAATCTGAAACCACCTCCAATACACCTAGCCTTGCTCCCCTTCCATCTGGTCTCTTGCACACACAATATACCAACCTTCCTTTGGTCCATCATATCAGCTAGCTCTCTCCCTATACCAGTCTTACTGCCAACATTCAAAGTTCTGACCCTCACTATCACAGTCCTAGCCCTTACCTGCCTTCGGGCATGCCTTCCTCCTCTTCTCCGCCTTTGGCCAACAGTAGCCTAATTTCCGTCAGCACCCTGTTGGCCAACAGTACTGGTGGCGGTCATTGTTAACCCGGGCCTCGACCGATCCAGTATGTATTTCTGTACTGTTGTCTGCATGTATGATTTGGCAAAGTTTTATGCCGGATGCCCTTCCTGACGCAACCCTCCCCATTTATCCGGGCTTGGGACCGGCACAAAGAAATGCACTGGCTTGTGCATCCCCAGTGGCTGGGTTGAATAATGCAACCCTATCCCTGTGGAAAACTAAACAGGATTCACTAGTCATGACATCTTTCAACTCATGTACTCACCTTATGGATTACAGAACAACAAGTGAAACAGTTTGCCAAGTAATGAACTGCAAGATAGCCACAGAGATTGACTCAGAGAGTTAAGGTTAGTTTTTTTAGAAAAAAATCGGGATTCCAAAGAGAAGGAATTGCTTGTGACGGGCTTTCATGTACACCTCTCATCTCCTTTCAGAAAATGTTTGACCACAAACATAAAAGAAAAAGGAGGATAGACAGGCAGACAATTTGAGATGGCTGCAAGATGTACCCTGATGTAAGCATAAGACAAGTCATCTTTAAGTAGCTCCCACAAGTACTTGAGACCAAGAGTTTCTACTTCTCTATCAGGTCTGCTGTGATCGGCAAGCATCAACTAGAAAATCTCTTCCATTTGCCAACATCAGACTTTCTAGTACCAGGTCTTATTGCCTCTTTTAGCTGCACATCCTCATGAAAAAGTACCTGAAAGGTGTTACAATTAAATTATCTATGTTATCAGCTGTACCTGACTGATGTCTGGGTGTATCAAACTCCTTTTGTGAAGTGAATAAATCCAGCATGTGAGGAAGCTTGTGGTAACTGCCCTTGGCCAATTCCATAAGATGGGGGAACCAATTTTGCCTGGACCAAATGGGAGTCACTGAAATGATTTCTAACAATTCTTTCTGAATCTTAAGAAGCACCTTGGACATCACTGGAAATAGTGGAAAAGCATACAGGAAAATTCCCAACGAAGGGAATGACAGAACATTTGTTCTCTGTTTACCTGCAAGGATATCTCAAACAGAATTTTTCTAGTTGTCTGTTTTGTAAGGAGGGAAACAGATGTACCGGAGGTGTACCCACAGCGACTTTAAGTCCTGGAACACAACTGTATTGAGTTTACATTTGTGAGGGCTTGTCCAGGTTCTGCTGAGTCTGTCTGCCACAAGTTTTGCTCTGTCAGAATGTAGGAAACCTGAGAGAATGATGATGAACCAATGCCCAAGCTATCATTACCAACTGACAGAGTACAACTTGTACGCCACTGTTTATCGAGATACCATATAACTGTGGTATTGTCTATAACCCCCTGTAAAGGGTCCAGAGCCCATGGATGATACAGAGTTTGTAAAGCATGAGCCTCTGCTAGCATTTTCTTGATGTTTATGTGTTTTGGTCTGTCTGAAGAATCCCACAGACCTTTTTCTTTTACTCTCATGGCAACTGCACTCCAAGCATAATCTGAAGAGTCTGTATGGACAGATTGGGCTGGGGTTGGAAGAGAGAAAGGGAGTCCCGGACTGAGACCCATTTGATCCCTCAACTACAGCAATTCTCATGACTTTTCAGGTACCACTGGATTTTTCTCATGTGTAACTTGGAGGATCATGGATGCCAAGAGGCCTAGAATCCTAAGAAATTCTCTTACAACAACCAAGACGCAGAGTTCCTCCCTAACCCAATTCAAGTGTAACTTTGGCAATTGGCTGGGGAACAGGAAATTCATCCCTGGTTTGGCACATACATCTTTAATGGACACAGGCAGTCTGTAAATGATTCATCTCCCATGCCCCTGCTTGTAAATGCTTCATCTCTCAAGCTCTTGCTTACACTTATCAAGAATATCAGAACGTGTCACAGACTTGAGATGCACAGCTAGGCTTAAAAAGCCTTTGTGGTCATTAGCCTAGTAAACACTTATGAACCTATGAACACAAAGCTGTTGAGACATTTTGAGAAAGATCTGCTGGTAAGTCTATTATTTTTTTCTTTTGGAAGAAAGGCCTTTTGCTTAAGTGTACTTATCAGATACCCCCAAAAAACTTTGCTTGAGGGTGTGAGACAAAAGACTTTTGTAGGCTGAAGTGAAATCCCAGATGTGGCAGAAG
The DNA here is from genome assembly GCF_019279795.1 of Protopterus annectens. Taxonomy (NCBI): domain Eukaryota; kingdom Metazoa; phylum Chordata; order Ceratodontiformes; family Protopteridae; genus Protopterus; species Protopterus annectens. The sequence continues at coordinate 766,018,247 of NC_056748.1, read as the reverse complement.
GTTGTTCACCATTGTTAAGTACTCCAAACATCTAGGAATAGACTCAGGAGAAGTAGCAAGTTGTCTAAATAAGGAAAAATGTAGATACCCTGCAGTCTGCAATGAACCACCACTGGGGCTAGACACTTTCTTAAAACTTGAGGTGCAGTGGAGAGCCCAAAGGGTAATGGAGAAAAATGAAAATGTGATCCAGATAGAGCAAACATTAGAAATTTTCTGAAACTGTGAGCATTGGGTATGTGATGATAAACATCCCTGAGATCCAGTGTTACCATAAGACAATGGTATGGAAGCAGTGCAAGCACTGATTATAGGGTCAACATCTTGAATTTTGAAACTTTCACATAAATGTTGAGAAAAGACAGCTCTCCACTCATGCCTTTTCTTTGGTACCCAAAGTTTCCTGGAATAAAAACTTTTGCCCATGTCATTTGCACGTACTGGTGCTATGACCCCTGCTTCTAACATATTTGTAGCACTGGTTGAAACAGGTCTGTTTGGTTTGGTGGATGTGACAGCATTCTCCTGAAAGGAAGAGGAGGGTCCACCCACTGCCAAATAAATCCTTCCTTAATCACTTTCAGTTGGTGTGACTGAGGTGGTAGAATCCTAACCTTAACTGGCTATATAACAAAAGGAAAAAGTCATGCCCCAAATCAGAAAGATCGACTCTCATAATAGCAAGATCTCACAAATTAAAAACAGGAAACTAAGAGGACTACTTAAATGCAACAAGGTTAAGATAGCGCCTCAGCCTAAAGACAGCCACAAGGCTTTCTACAGCTATGTCTGAAACTTTAAAGGTAACACCCAGAACTGTGCTGAACTGGTGGTAAATGGTACCACCTTCACCAAGCAGAGTGACATAGTGAATCTGCTGGCTGACAAATGCAGCTGTAACTTTACTCCTCCCTCTCCCCCTGCCTCCCAACCTCCCTGTGAAAAATCCCTGCTAGCATAACCCTCCCATCTATTAGCAGGGAGTAGGGTATGGCGGCTCTCACTAAAGCCAAAAATACAGTCTCAGTGGGTCCAGATAATATCCCAGGTTGCCTCCTAAACAGTTTGAAACATCACTTTTCAACTACAGTCTCAAAATAGGCTACGTACTATGTGAATGAAAGAATGCAATGGTTATCCCTTTTCAAAAGGGTGGACCATCAACTGACCCCAGAAACTACAGACCTATTAGTCTGACTAGTCTAATATGGAAAGCCATTGAGCAAATTGCCATGGAAATGATCAACAAAGGCATTATAAATCCACAGACACAGGACCCATCCCAGATTGGTTTAGTGAAAGGAAGGAAGGGCATGCTTACTTTAAGTGGTAGACTTCTTTTAGGGGGTCAAGGCAACTGATGAGGGGAAAACAGTGCATACCACCTACTTTGACCTGGCTAAGGTGTTCAATACATTACCCCAATCAGGTATTCTACATAAATCCAACAAATAGTTTTCATAGCTCACTGGATTGCCAGCTGGCTCACCAATAGGATGTAAAAAAAATCAGCACTGGTGAAACCACCTCCACTACGAGACCAGTCACCAGTGGAGTACCTCAGGACTCAGTGTTGGGCCCTTTCCTGTTTGACATCAACTTCCAGGAAGTCAAGGCTAATGTCAAGGGCCCCTGGCTCACCATATCTGCACACGACTGCAAATTGGGAGATGATATAAATTCCCCTGGGACACTAACATCCTGCAAGTGGGTCTAACACAGACAAATGACTGGTGCCAAAGCCACAAATTAGAAATGTCAAAAAGTGCATTATCGTGCCTTTTGGGAAACTGTCCACCCAGTTAATTACTCCATTGATAAGACAAGCTTAACAGATGACCCAGTAGTTAGGGCTATGGGAACATATGTAGACAGTAATCTGGCCTTCGATTTTCTCACACCTTGGCTATGTGTTGGTCATTGTATGTCACTCAACTTATAAGTAAGGGTACGGCATTCATGTCCAATGAAGTTATAACACCACTTTACTCAGCCCTTATCAGACCCATCGTTGAGTACAAAGTTCACTTCAGCATATACCTGACCAGGCATATTCAACAGCTAGAACACCCACAGATTTTCCTCATCAAGAGAGGCCAGAAAATTAACACACTGTCCTATACGCAGCCCTATCTCTATACTCAGTCTCCCACAGTTTACTGACAGGTGATCTACGCCCAGAATACAAGGCATTCTCAGATGCAGCCCTGATGGACCTTTTGCACAGCACATTCAAAAAACAAAAAGCACCACAAATACTAAATCCAAGGATTTAAAATTTACAGGAGACATAAATAGACTATGCTGGTGGGACAGATATCGGACTCAAGGGATCCTCACATTTTGGAATAGGCTCCCCATCCATGTAAAGCACAATCCATCCCTAAGCACATTCAAATGTAACCTTGACCATTGGATAGGAAATCAAAAATGTCACCCCCAGTCTGATCCCCATGTCTCTAAATATTCCCTAGCAAACACCCCCCCCCCCCGCAACTAAACCTCCTAACATACCTCTACAAACAAACATGTTACATGGGGACACAATCGGGTTGGGTTGCAAGACTAGGCTTATAAAGGCCCCAGTGTCTGTTAGCCTAGTATATACATATGAATCCATGAATTGAAACTGAAGCAGGAGGTGTTGGTAAGGTGATCAGATTTCCATCACAGTCATTCATTAACTGGAGCTTGATACTTTCTGGGAAAGCTACTTTTATTTGGTTTGGAAGAGTTATCATCCTGCCATTCTCTTTTGGGGGCCTGCTTGTTATTATGCTGGGATTTCCATTTCTTCTGCTCTCTAAAGGATTGGAAGTAGCCTTGTTAGGGTAGAACCTGGGCATCTGAAAAATATTAGACTCTTCCTGCATCAAATTACCTCTGTCATCCCACTATTTCAGGATCTGTGCAGCCAGAGGTCCAAATACCAGATCCAGATAAAGTGAAGAATTAAGAATTTCATACTTCAAATCATCAGAAAAAGTCTGATCACACAACCAAACAAATCTTCTCATCACCACAGAAGAAGCAGAAGCTCTAGACACAGTGGCAGCCCAAGCAAATACAACTCTCTCAGCATGTTTAGAAACCTGAGTCAAGTTAGAAACACTATGATTCAAATATGACCTGCTTTCCAGAGACATTGCAGTAAATTCTTCCAAACTATAAGCACATTTTAACATAAACTTCCACATGTAGCCCTGATAATTCAAGATACTAAAGGTTAACATAGTAGAAGCAAGTAGTCTCTTTCCTTGTTTACCTAACCACTTGCCCTCCTTATCAGAGGGTACTGGGTAAGAGGAAGCCAAAGATTTCTTATTAGCTATTGCTGACGGTTTTACTGCAGCAGGGGTTTGCACGCAGTTAAGAAAAGACATTTATAAAATGGAGAGACACTATAATGTTTATTAGATTTCTTTGGAACTGCAGCCAGTGAGTCAGAAGTCTTGCACGTAGCTTTAAAAGTGTCTTCAAGACTTAACAAAATGGGAGGAACAGAAGCAAAATTAGGAAACTCGTCTTCTAATAGATCATAAAATCTGCCACGTTCTGGGGGAACCCCTATCTGCTCCTAAGCAGAAACTTCCCGGATTCTATCAACAGTCTTAGCAAAGCAAACAACTTGTCTAAGATTAACTTCAGATTTGCTGTTTTAACTGTCAGAGTTCTGGGCAATGAATTCCTGAGGAGAATCACCTATGTCTCTGTCAGAATCCTCATTCTCTGAGAACACAAACTGTTCCATGGCAATACCTGCACTAAAACTGTGAAAAGGAAAACAGCCCCAACAACTGACTGAATACGAAACACACGTAGCCAAAAATATAACATCTGACTTACATGCATTAACAACCTGATCATCTGTCCTATAAATTAGTTTTCATTTCCTTTTTCTAGGAATATCCCTAATGGGAAAATGGTCAGGGGATAGCATACTGTCCCTGGCAAGAGGTCTTTTTCCCTGGACAACTCCTGTACATAAAGTATTTATACCTCCCATATCTGTAAGAGATGCTTGAATAAGTCCCTGACGACGTGTCTAACTCCCAGTCCATAGTGCCCATTACAGTTACACCAGGAGTCAAAACAACACGTAAGTGGTCTGTTGTCTTTGGCCATGCCAGAATCACTAACTACAGGTTTAGCCAATCATTTTTTTTTTTTAGGTATAAACAGAATGGAAAAAGCAGGAGTGTGAATATTATCCATACTCTACCAGAGAAGAAACTTGATTACCAGTACAATGAGTTCAGTTAATCCTAGACAATTTTCTTCCTTTGCTAGTATTCCCTAGTAAGCACCAATCACACTTTCCCTCCCCAAACCATTAAACACAAGCAGTACACTGAAAATTGGCGACACCAGACGTTAAACTTTTAGTAAAAAACAGCACAGAACATTTATTATCTCAGAAATGAGAAAACATTCTAATTTTGTTAAAAACACTAACAGGCAGGAAAAGCACACATTCCAACTGTAAAAGCACAGCCCAAATACTTATTTTTAGAAAATTACAGCTTTCCATGCAAAATCGAAAAATATGCCAAGTAAACAGGGCAGAAGCACATACAATCCCTGACAGAAGCTGATAGTCTTAGGATGGAATTCTACAAATAGTTGTTTTTTTTTTTTTTGCATTAAGGTGGATCAGAAATAATATCACAAATATTCAATAAAAATATTTATGAGAAAAAGGTGTCTTATCTGTTAGGCAAGACTCTTTTAATTGACTGCTATTACTCTGGAGCCAGAAAGATGCTTCTCCTTAAGGAGGAAGGAAAATATTGAAGATTTACATCTTGTTGACACACTTCCCTTCAAAAAGGGTGCTGCCTTTCACCAGCCAAAGTGAATGAGGAGGATGGCACTTAGAGCTTTGACAAGATGGGTGGGTGCAGTGCCCTTGGCATGACACAACCCATAGGCTACTGCAACAGTGAGAATGAAGATCATTATCCATTTTGGATTCCTTCAGAACAGGAAAGTCAGACTTCCACATCGTGGCCTACATCCTCTTTTTCTTTTTGTAAACAAGAAACACCTTTATTGAATTATTATTATGACATTTACATAAACGAAAAACTATACTGTCATTTTCATTTGCAAACATACATCACTTATAATTTATATAGTTATTGCCAAACATTACATAGTTAATTCAATTCCTGCCTTCCCTTAAACCTCATTCCTCATCCAAAACATTATTCTGCATGCATTGTTCCCACAGTTCCCATGTTTTACGTAATTTGCTCTTATCCTTTTCTAAACATCCCACTTCTAGTCCCTTTATCTTTCAAATTATATTCATTACTTCTAGTACAGTGGGTTTAGACTATGATTTCCATTTTCCAGTAATTGCTTTCTTGGCAGCCACCAGAGTTAAACTCAGCCAGGCCTTACTATTTCTAGGCAATTCTGATTCTGTTTCACAGCTCAGAAAAATCATTCCTTAGTTGCATCAATTTGCTCACCCAGACAGAGTATTCTGCAGGGAAGTTTTAGTTTGCCAACTCATTATACTTCCCACTCTCAATTACTTCTTTCTTTCCTTTTCATCACACTTCCAACATTTGCAATCTACCTGAGGAAAAATTCTTTGAAGTCTACTTCTACTTATGGGTATAAAAGTATTTATGCAAACACTTCCAAGCAAAGATCCTAAACCTTCTAGACGTTGTTGCATATTTGGGAACCATAAATATCCTACCATTGTTTCTTTGTGAATTGCTTATCCAGTCTCTCTTCCAAAACCTTTCTAGCCTTATTGATTCCTATAGTTATCAAGCCCTATTTTATATGCCCTACTAATTATCCTTTTTTAACAGCAGTTTCTATTCTAGATTCTACTAAAAACTCTACCAGTGCTTTTTTTCACTCAGGTTCCCCCTACTTCTTTCTCTTTGCCTATATATTCTAATATCAATCCGTGATAGGGAAAGCAACCTCTAGCCTGCAGTCCAAATTAGTTTTTTTGTCCTCTTCCCATTCTATTACCTTTCCCTCTCTAAATATTTTCTCTCAATACCTTGGTTCCTTTACTGGTTTGCTCCAGTAAATTACAGCTCCCTTTTGCCTATTCTCTGTACCCCTATTTGCAATAAGTCCTATTGGCAGAATCTCTTTTCTCCATTGCCATGTTGGCTTAGTTCTTAGAATACTTTCTGCTACTTTATTAATATAATATTTAATATGGTCACTGTTATTCTCCTTAAGGATCAGCAATCAAAATCCCAGTCTCTACTTGTTTCTTGAGCCCAGTGTTTCATCATCATCGCTTTCCACTCTGAAATATAGCTTTCTGCTTGTGCTATGTATAGCAGCCTTAACTGTGTAGCTCTGAAATACCCTGTCAAATCAGATAATCTCAATCTGTCTTGTTCTATTGGAAGAATCAGCTTATCCCACTTGACTCTTGCCGTCTTCCACTCTCAGATAAAATCCTCCAGCTCTAATTGCTATCTACAACTTCTCCTCTGATTGATAAAAATATGATTGACTTATATACATGACTAAAGGGACTAAAAACATTTTAACTGCTTGTATTTTACTATCCATATCCACATAACAGAGCTTCTAATTTCTCAGTTTTTCTGTTTTGTTTAGTATCTTCCCACATATTCATAGCTGCCACACTGGAATAATTTTTAATCCATACTCCTAAATACTTCATGTTATCATGTCTCCACAAATATGGATATTGTGTGAGGGACATAATGTATCACTGTTGCCTTTGTTTTATCTTCAATAATTTTGTATCCCCAAAAGACTTGAAACTGTCTCAGAATGTTCCACAACACTGAAATGTCCTTTTCTGGTTTATTAGGTACAACATTTTATCTGCAAATAAGGCCAACTTTTCTTGATTACCATGCTAATCATATCCTCAAATTTCTAAGTCCCTTATTTTCTTTACCAACGGTTCTAAACATAATGCAAACAACAAAGGGGAAAGAAGACACACCTGCCTGGTTCCTCTGCTCAAACAGAACTTATCAGAGAGGAGCCCCTACTTAAATTTTCATCTCTGATCCCTCCTAATCTACCTTATAATATTATCTGGGAAAGCAAATGCTTCCTTTGCCCTACTCATAAAATCCAAGTTTACTCTGATGAATGCTTTCTCTGCATCAAGACACATTAACAATAGTGGTATTTTCTTACATTCTACTTCCCTCTGGATCATCATTGTTCTACAAATGTTGTAAAATGATTACCTCCCATCCACAAGACCACAGTGATCCATGTCTATTAATTTTGGCATAACCTTTGCCATTCTTTTAGTCATTATAGACACTTTATAATCATAGTTTAGTAATGAAATGGGCCTATATGACGCCTGATCTGATGGGTCTTTACCATCTTTAAGCATGATAGCCACTAAAGTTTTCTTGCAGGATGTTGGTGCTCTTCCTATTTTTTAAATATCATTAAGCAAAACTTCCCAGACCTTTAACACTTTCTTCCCCCTATATTCCAAATTTCCACAGGAATGCCATCTATTCCTGCAGACTTTCCTATAGATTGGTTATACATCACCATTTTTGTCTCAACTCCTCCTATCCTGGTAGTAATTGAGCCTCAACTACCTCTGACCTTGGCATATTTAATTCTTCAATAAACATCTCCATTTGTACTTATTCTTGATTTCTACAGTTCACTGCTTTATACAAATTTTCATAAAATTTTCTAAAGATTTTTAATACCCCTACAGGATTTCTGGTTATTTTCTTTGTCATAGGCTCCCTAAGCTTGGCAACCACCATTTCTAGTTTCTTTTGGCTGAGCCATTGCCCCAAAAGCTTTTGTGCTCCGGAGTTATAAAAACAGTTGCTTAATAGCAATATTTCTAAACTCGTGCATATTATTGAGGTAGTCCCTTATTTTCTTTTTAACACTCTATGGTTGCTCTTCTTGTTCTGAGAGATTCCCCCTATACTACAATATTCTAACCTTTGTCAGTCCCTCCAAATAATTCTTGTTACTTCCTAACCATATTTATTTTTCTTTTTTTTTTCCACCCTCATTTTAGACTCCACTTTAATTTTGTCCACTCCCTAGCTATATTTTCTCAAGAAATTTCTGTTGTCCTTAACTCCAGAATAATTTCCACTACACATTCTTCAAATCCCCTCTATTTAACAGATAGGTAGGGAAGTGCCAGTGTCTCATTTTTATTTCATTACCCTGCAGTATTATTTTAGTTATTATTGGTGCATTATCTGAATTACCTACTGGATGCAGGATGCACACCAAAACTTTCAATTAAATGCACATGTTCCTGTGGAATATCATTTCTGTATAGCTTAACCCGTTTTTGTACTTTGGGGAACAACTTGCAAATTTTCTCTAAAGTCCTACTACTAAATGCACATCTTTCATACCATTTTCATAAATTTCTTCAAAAATCTACCTTCTTGTTATATTTCCACTCTAGGCCCTTCAAATAAATCCTCACTGTTTCAAATCAAATTCCACTCTCCACCTATAATAGTCCCTTCTGCAATCTGATTATTTCTCACAGGATTTTCTTAAACTCCACTGTAGCAATTTTAGGTGGAATATAAATACATGCCAGCATAATCCTCCTCCCTTGACAGTAGCTCCTTACTAGTACAAATCTACCATTATTATCTTTATTTTACCCTCTTCAATCCTCTTGCAATTAATGTAAGCACTCTCCTCTTACACTGTCCCAGACATTCCGCTGAATAACCATCTTGAAATCCTTTCTTTCTCAAATTCATGTGCTCAGTTCTTTACAAATGTGTCTCCAGTAGCAAAGCTATTTGCATTTTTAACACAGTTCACCACTACTCCTTTTTTGTGCATACAGTATCTGTGAGACCACTCACATTTAAAGATAATGTGGAAAGTGTTGGCATTATGAGAAGTTATTATTCCCACTTGATGTGTATAACTTTTAAGGAGGTGGAGTTGTTAGAGAATAGGCGAGATGGATCATTCTGTACTGATGGGACAGCGCCCTAGCACCTAAATCCTGGGTGGCTCATTGGAAACACTCCTGAGCACTGTGGAACCAAATGATGCCACATCCAATTTATAGTGGCACAAATGTCACTAATGGCAAGCTTAGAATGAAATGGTAGCCATAGCCCTTGTAGAATGAGCTTTGTCAGAGGTGGGAAGCTCTTTGTTAGAATAAGAATAAGCTTGCATAATACAGTCCCTGATCCATTTGGCAATAGTGACCTTTGTGACAGCTTTGCCCAATTTATTGTCTGCAAAGGATACAAACAACTGATCTGTTTTCCTTGTTTGTTTGGTCCTGTCTAAATAAAAACTGCCTGTGGACATCTAGTGTGTGGAATATGAATTCCGCTTTGTTAGAGTATTTTGGAAAAAAAACTGGAAGTTCTAACGATTGTTGTAGGCAGAAACTGGAACAAACTTTAGGGACAAAGGAAGGATTTGGCCTGAGAGATACTCTGTCTTTGTGAAAAACCAAGTACGCGGGTTTTACAGACAAAGCTTGAAGCTCTGAAACTCTTCTGGCAGAAGTAATCGCCACCAGAAAAGCAGTCTTCCACGATAGAAATTTTAGATCACATGTAGCTGCCGGTAACACCACATCAAGATCCCATGGAGGAGCAGGATGAGAAATTGGAGGTCTTAAAAGCGCAGCACCTTTCAAGAAGGTCTTACACAATCTGTTGCTCATTAAAGGTGGGGTTATAGATTCGTGAAAATTGGAAATCGCTGCCAATTGAACCTTGATGGTAGAGACTGAAGAGCCTTGATTGAAAAGAGAAGTTAGAAATTTCAGTACTTGGAATAGTGATGGGATCCAGGCCCCGGAGTTGAGCCCAAATAGCAAATCTTTTCCATTTGCTAGAATACAGTTTCTTTGTAGCAGACTTATGGGCCGAAGATAATATGTGTACAACCTCTGGATCCAATGTATGACTCATGACTATAGTCGGAAGAGGAGGAGCCAAGCCATCAATTTTAAGGTGTGCAGGGACTGGTGGAATAGTCCCGACTGATGAATCAAAAGGTCTGGAATCTTATCCAGGAACCAAGGACCCTCCAGAGCATATTTCCGAAGATAGGGAAACCATACTTGACGAGGCCAGTAAGGAGCAACTAAGATCATTTTGCTCCCCAAGAGAGATGCCTTTTGGATCACCCTGGGAAGGAGAGGAACTGGGGGGAAGGCATAAAGCAAGCCGGTGGGCCAAGGATGGGCTAGTGCGACCATGGGGCTCTTCCCAGAGCCGGGTTAGGGAGAAGAATTTTTGCACATTTAGTGGAGTGGAACTCCCCATCTGATGAAAATCTGACTTGCAACTGTCATGTTCAGAGACCATTTGTGAGGAGAGAGGATGGTTCTGCTCAGTCTGTCGGCTATCACACTGGACTTGCCGGGATATGAGTAGCCACTAGAAAGCGAGACTGCCCATTCCCAGACTCTCATGGCTTCTCTGCAAAGAGGATAGGATCTGGTCCCTCCCTGTTTGTTCAGGTACCAGACAACTGACATGTTGTCTGAGTGAATGGCAATGACGCCCTGAGGGGCTTGGAGGGACAGAAGCACTGCCCTCATTTCTAGGATGTTGATATGAAGTAGGGTCTCTTCTGGGTGCCATTTGCCTTGGACTGACCTGCCCAGGGAATGCCCCCCCACCCCATCTGGGAGGCGTCCGTGGTCAGAGTGGCCGCAGGAGGAGGTGGAACAAAGGGTCGTCCCTGATCCAAATTGGAGGGCACTAGCCACCAGCGAAGGTCCCGTTTGCATGTTTCCGTGATCCATATGAGGTGACTGAGAGGGAGCTCCGGAAAAGACCACTGAGCTGAAAGAAGCCACTGAAGAATTCTCATGTGCAACCTTGCCAAGGGGACTAGAAGAACCGTGGCAGACATGGATCCCAATAGCTGCAGGACCATTCTGGCTGGGGCTTTGGACCTGGGAAGTAAGGCTCGAACTTGAGTCTATATGGTTTGTATTCTGTCTGTAGGTAGATAGACCCGCATTTGGTTTGAGTCTATCTCTACCCCTATGAATCTTATTCGTTGAGATGGCAGCAACACAGACTTTGGCCAATTGAAGGTGATTCCAAGGGAATTGCCCAGTGATATAGTGGCTTGTAGGCTCCGCAGTAGTAGATGCTTGGAGGTGGCAGTCAGGAGCCAGTCGTCTAGATACGGAAACACCTGGAATCCTAGACTTCTCAGGTGAGCAGTCACGACTGCCAAGCACTTGGTGAACACCCTGGGGCTGTGGTGAGACCAAAGGGCAGCGCTGAACTGAAAATGACTGCCTCCTAGGCTGAAGCGCAGATGTCTCCTGGACGCTTGATGTACCATGATATGGTAATAAGCGTCCTTGAGATCTATGGAGCACATCCAAACACCTTTCTCCAGCAATGGGAGAATGGTTTGTAGGGTGACCATTCGAAACTTGGACTTTCTGACTGAGCGGTTTAGAATGCTGAGGTCCAAAATGGGCCTCAAGTCCCTCTTTTGGCACCAAAAAGAATCTTGAGTAAGTCCCTAATCCGATCTGGTCGACCGGGACCGTTGGATGACTCCTTTTGCAGCAGCTTTGAAACTTCTGAGGCTGCAGTATCCCGTTGACTGGGTGGCGGGTCCGGGATTTTTGGACTGAGGTGGGGAGTGAGAGAAAGGGATGGTGTAACCTCTGGCACCCACCGGTTCTGAGAGATACCTTTCCAGGCTTTCAGGTGCTTGCGACCCCGACTGGCTCCGAGCTGCACAGTCGGGCAATCCCTCAGGGACTGTGAAAGGCTGAAGAGCCATGAAAGGACTCGCGGTCTCCAGTGTTGCGAGGGCCTCTGCCGCCTCTGGGACGGTGTCTTCCGGAAGAATTCCCCCTCCCCTGCCTCCGGAAGGGGGATCATCCTGCTGAGAGGGGTAAGGCTTCTGAGATCTACAGAACCACATTTTCCCTCCTCTTTTAGCCTTGGGATAAGGCCGAAAGGGAGTGGAAAATCGTGCCCCTACGGCAGTCAGAGTCTTACCCTCCTGTGGTCAGTGTGTCCTTTACCTTGGGTCCAAATAGGGAGGACCCATCAAAGGGGAAGACTTAAAGGCCTCTGCGAAATGACACAGGCGGAGCCAGGCTTGTCTCCGTAGAGCAATGCCTGTACCTGCCCCTTCGCCGCATAAGAAATGAGCCTCATGGACGAGTTTGAAATGGACGACAATGCAGCCAGCTGAGAGCCAACCGTCTGGGCCAGCTCCTCAGGCAGGTTACCCAAGAGGGTATCGGAAAGTTCTTTAATCAGATCCCTCTGAAATCTAGTAAAGTGTGTAAGGTAGTTCAAGGACCTTAATGTAAAGGCCGCTGAACTTACGGCCGCGGCGCCGCACACCGATCCATGCTCCTAGACTCCTTATTAGGAGGATGGACGGACGTTGAAGCCTCTGCTACATCTTGCTGGGTAGCAGATGCCACCACCAAAGCATCTACAGCCACACCTTTGGTTAGAAACTCTTTTTCAGGGGGTGCCGAGAGGAACTTATTCGGACGAGCAGGCACCGGTTCCACAGAGTCTGGGTGTTCCGCCCTTCAACAGATCAAATCCAAGAGCTCGTCGGCGGAGACACCCAGGAGGCGGAGGGCTGAGCAACACCGACTCATCAGCAGAAGGGGTTTGGACTGCCCGTTGTTTAGGGCTTCGAGGATGTCTGCAAAGGAGACATCATCCGAGAGGGACCCTTCTGCATCATCGAGATCAGTGTCTGATGTAAGAGACTCATCAGGAGTCAACGTGCTTCCTCTTGCACGATCTTTTCCTGGGGTTTCTTCGAAGAAGCTTCAGAAGGACCTCCAGGAGGGAAACCCCAGTGGGGTAACCTCAGGCCACGGGCTCCGCTGTCTAAGGACAGGGGACTGCCAAAGACCCAGTTTCGGTATGCAGGGAAGGAGCTGGGAGACCGTGGAGGTAGCCAAGATGATTTGTCATAGCCCTGAAGGCGGGACCACCAGAATCCTGGGAGGGTCCCACCTCCGTAGCCATGACAGTACAGGCCCTCCCGCCGCCCGGCGCACCAAGAGGGAGACTTGGGACCGAAAACATCAATCCCGGCATCACCGGCCGGGCCGACGGAAGAAGACTCCACGTGCTGAACTCCGACCCAAGAGCCGGAGTTGGAGGGGTCGGCCCGACCAAACCTCCACCGGTTCCACCAGCACCGGCTCCAATGGTGCCGAGGCTGTTGGAGGAGGAACCATAGTAGGGACCATCGGCTCCGGAATGGGCTGGAGCCGAAACTAGCTTTTGGAACACCGGAGACTGGAAGAGTATTAGGAGCACCCTGTCGATGTCGAATCAGACATCTTGGATGATCTGGACGATACCGATCGGGTCGAACCGATTTCTCCACCGGCTCCAAAGGACTAGGGACCGCCAAATAGATTCTATAATTATCGGCCCGAGGAGATCTCGGTGCCGATGAGGACTAAGAGTCTGAGCGGCAACCTCATCGGCTCCAATAATCAGTGGAACCGATGAAGGTGACTGATGCCCCAGTCCTCGGCTCCGAAACCAGAGGGTCGAGACTGGAGGCATCGCCCTCGGCAAGTCCGTGGAGCCGATGGAGAAGTCTGCCTAGGTTTTTTGGCAGTCGGTTCCGACTGACTGGTCGGAGCCGACGCTTTCTTCTTTTTTGAAGGAGAGGGAGAGGAAGATAAAGCCTCCTCGAAGGATGGCTTAATTAACCCCTTAAGGATTAATTTGTTTTTCCTCTCCTGGAGGACCCTTGATGAGAAGGCGTGACACACGCTACAAGATTCTTGTAGGTGCTTGGCACCTAAGCAATAGACGCATGAGGAGTGGTCGTCCGTTATGGACATCTTATAACCACACCTCGTGCACTTTTTAAACCCGGAGGGTCTATGCTCTTTGGACATGACTAATTTAGACAAAAAACACACCTGTCTAAAGAGAAATACACCAAAACTTAAAAGTTTAAGAACAAAAAATATAAAGTTTTGTTTCTTTCTTTTTTTTTTTTTTATATAACCACAATATAGATGTACAAGAAAAAAACACACAGAAAGAGAGAGTCAAGACCCTCTAACTTAAACGGGTACTTGACCCACAAATCAAACGCTGAGATAGCAAATAGCAACAGGGGAAGGCCCCTCTAACTAAAACGGGAAACCTTCCCTTGACGAAAAACACAAATTCCTCAACAGAACTGTTCAATACACACTCGTATCACAACAATAGCTGTTAAAACAGCTTTTGGGTTCAAAGCAAGCAAATTGCTGACAGGAAAAGCCTAAATTAAATTAGTACTTAGCCCAGCCAAGTTGAGACCACGTCTAAGCTTGGCGAGATCTGGGGGATTAGTGGTGGTGCATCCTGGGATAAGAAATAGCTCAGCCAATAAGAGGCCTCGCTCTATAGCATAGCGAGCCGTGTCCCGAGCCCATCAGTACAGAATGTAGGCGAGATAGGATCACATAACATCAGCTTTTTTTAAACGCCTAATTTCAGCTTTTATGTTGCATGCATACACTGTTGATCTTTTATAAAGCTGTTTCTTGTCATATCCATTTGAATCTATGTAACATCTTATGAGACTTTGTTTTAATGAAAACCCTCAATAAAAACACCCCAGAACCTATTAACTTAAAACAAACAAACAAAACTATGTACATATTCAAATAATGAGGTTTAATCCTCCTATGAGGAACAATTGTCCCAGACTGACAGCTAAACTCACAGGCTTGAACTGCCCTATAATGAAGGTTACCCCTTCTAAGATGCATTGTACAGCTTGTGCTTCTACTGTCTCTTATCTTTATTCCTCTCCCAAATGAGGAAAACAACTTGAATGCTTTCAGAAAACAATATCCCCTAGCCACTGAAAGAAAGAAGTACTCTGTTTTTATTGCCCTTATCAGCTTGTCTCCATAGAAACATGAGAACCAGATACACAGCTGCCTTCAGCTAAAAGCTTCTTTTTTGACATTTATTCGCTAGAGGAAAACTTTTCATTACATTCAGTGTTCTTTTGTTTACTTGCTTGCCCTTAAAACCTGTTATTAGATCAAGCAAAGGGTTTTAATCCAGTCATCCCCTATGCAAAAGTAAGAAAAAGCATATCAGTTTTACTTAATATCATGCTCTTTTGTCCAGGTCTCGTCCTTCTTTTTATACTGCAGTGCCTATATTTCTTAAAATGGAACAAGAAGAAAGAAAAAGAAGCAAGGAAAAGGGGCACTTGTTCACTTTAGTATCCCTATTTCACACAAAAATAACTAAAAAAAAGCTTTACTTTACAACCTGCATTATGTCATGTTTAATAAAAATACTGTTAAGAACAAAAATTGTTTTACTTGCAGTTTCCTTTTTCCCTCCTCTTCCCCTCTCCTTAATGTTCTTCCAAACATTAATGACACGAAGTAGGGCATATGCTCAGGAGTCCCCTACAAGTTTAACAAAGTAAAAAAAAGTACAATATTTCCAGATTTTCTTGTTCAACCACATTTCAAATGCAGCTGATGCTTTGTAATCCCACATTTCCTGTTGATCTCCATTTTCCAAATCCAGTGTCTGGTTTATTTCCAACAGAATCCTGGTCCTTCTAGTCAACACCTGTGCTTTTTTCTCTCTCTCAAGCATTTTTCTTTCAAACACGGGAAAAGGTTTCACTGGCATAGTCTCTCTATGAGCTTTATTATCAAAAGAATGAGCAGCAGAATCTCCTTCTGTTTGATAGCTCACTTTGATGGACAAACTTTCTGTATTCCCTCCTTAGCATGTTCTGCATCAAAAAAGGACTTTGACCCTCAAGGAATAAATATTCTGTAGATAGCTAGCTACAGTAACTTTAATCTCGCACCTGCTTCTCAATATTCCATGACTGCTAGAATAAATGTATTCCTCTTCTGACTGGTGTTCAGTAAGTAATCATTTTACACAAACCCTCTACTGTCTCCATCTTTTAGTATTTTGTCCTTATTCCACAGTTTTGCCAGAATCATCTTGTTCTGTTAGTAGGATTGCAACTTTATTATTAAAGGTGTGGGCTGCTTTCTCATGGCCAGATTTGGAGCATACACAAGATGCGCCCTTTTAATTAACAAATCCTGCAGTGGAATACCCGTCAAATTGTTATTTGTGCTTTCATAAAATTAATATTAATACAAATACAGACTGTTCCTCCTAGTTTCTTTGGTATAGCAGAAAATCTCAGGTTTTCCCTACATGATCTGTCCTCTAATTCTACAATTTTTTGAAACATTTTTAATTCAGCATTCTCATACTCAGCCATCATTTTCATCATTTCGACCTCTGATTTTTGCAGTTTTGTCACCTCATCTGAACAACAGTTTAAAGCGTCTTTCATTTTTCCAGCCTTTAATTTGAGTTGATATGCTCCTTCATTATTTGTTTATTTTAATCAGCTCTGAGCACATTTGACTTATTTTTCCTCTAAATCAGTGGAAGTCACATCTTGTAGCAAAGCTAGAGCTTGGACTGTTTGTTGAACAGCTACAGGATTCCACCTAGCCAGTGCTCTCTCCTCTTCTTTTGTGGATGATTTTCTTTCAGGTTCTCTCTTTTTCTTCTTTGCTGGCATCTAGGCAGTGTATTTACAAGCCACTAACTGAAATTTACCCAAAAAGACAAATTCACTGACTCTCTTTTCAGCATTTCTGTTTTCTGGGGAAAAAAACTGGAAGAGGTGAAATTAAGCTGTTACTCAGTGTGCAGCCATCTTGGAAGTTTACCGCCCAAGACATCCTCTTGAACTAAAATTTTCTCTCTAATTTTTCTTATAGTTTGTCTCTGAATAACTTACTTACCTCTACCTGGAATAACAGTGGCTGATACTATTTCAGCTGGTCTCTCTTGCCCTGCTGTTCTCATCCTGCTCCGTTCGCCCTGCGGGCTCACTCCGCTCCCCTACCCTACCCCCAAATCTCACCCACCCCTAGTACTCCTACATTTATTCTCCCATAGAAATCCCTCCCTCTCACCACCATCCAATCCTCTATCACTTCCTCTCCACCCGTTCCTCCACCCTCCCTAACTCATACTATCACACTCCTCTACCACCTAAGTCCCATCACCCTCCTCCCTACAAAATCTGACAGCCCCCACCTATCATGATCTCTCCTACTCCTAAAACCTTTATTTCCTCATCTATCCTCTTCCTTCTTCTATTACCTCTATACCATGCTATCTCCTACACCAATATCCTTCTACACCCTCCTCCTTTTCCTGTCCACCTCCCCCACACAACACACTTCCATAACATCTCTACCTCTCTAGTCCCCTCTCACCCTATCCTTCTCTTAAAAGTAAAACTTTTCCCAACTACTACTAAGGACTATAAACCTAAACCTGTCTTCTACCAGTCACATCTATCTATGTGCAAATCAAATATACTTATTCCCTCTCTCACATACCTTTGCCTAGCCAGTGACATTCACCCAAATCTTGGACCAAACTCCATCCCAACAATCCACCCATGCATCTATACTAAATCTACCAGTAAATACCTCAAATTCCTCACCGTTAACGCCCAAAGCCTAAACAATAAATTAACCTGCTTTCATGCCTGGCTCAATCACAACTCACCTGATATCGTAGCCATCTCAAAAACCTGGCTAAAACCACATATAAGTGACTCAGAATTCCTTCCCTCTGGATTTCAATCTCTACGATCTGACCGCCACAGTAAAAAAGGTGGCAGTGTAGCATTAATATACTCAAACCAGTTGGCCCTTTACCCCATATCCTAATCCCATCCCTTCTTTTAACAAGGCTGAACTTGTAACTGGCCTACTAAAGACAAACAACCATAAAAGTATCTGCTTTATTTCCCTCTATATTTCCCCAGGTAACAACACCAACACTTTGGATGACATCCTCTCATGGGCCTCCTCTAATATTAAGCTAGAAACCTATATATTAGGAGATGTAAACATAGACTGGAACAAAATCAATAACCCTAACCCCACTATGTCAATCAATCTATTTAATTACACTCAGCTTATTAACTCCATTACTAGGCCTAACAAAACCAACCCCCCTGGCTCCATACTAGACTGGATCCTCATATCTCACCCAAAAAAGTCATACAATCTAGTGTAATTTCTGACCCATTAGGAGACCACCTCCCTGCCTTTGCCCATCGAGCTCTCCTCCCCTCACTCCCACCACTTCATTCATACTCGTAACCTCTCAAACCTAAATCCTACTACTTTTTCTGATTCTCTTAAGAAAACTAACTGGAACCCCCCCTAAAAACTCTTCCACTAGATACAGCCTTTGAATTTTTCAACACTTCATTCCTAAATGTCCTTAATTCCCTAGCTCCAATAAGAACAAAAAGAGTAAAAACAAAGACCACCCCATGGCGAACTAAAGACAGTAAAAAGATCATGCTACAACAAGACAAAATCTGGAAAACGTATCACCAAAATAAACAGCCTGAATCCTTACTTAAATATAAACAACTGAGAAACCTACCCAAAAAACAAGTTATTAAACATAAAAAGTCTTACTACATCAAACTACAAGCAAATCATGCAAAAAAACCCAAACAGTTCTGGAACTCAATTAATTCCCTCCTTAGGCCAGGTACCAAAAACAACCCCTGTCCTGATGGCAGCAAAACTGACAATGAAATTGCATCTCTATTCAACACCTTCTTCACCACTTTCATTGCTGAGCTTACCAAGACCTTTATCAACAACAATCCTCTACTTCCCCCTTCCCAACCTTCCCCTCTCTTCTCACCCTCCCCTCCTCCATTCAAATTTAAACCCATCTCCACCAACCTAATAAAGAATCTACTCCCTAAACTAAAGCCTTGCTCCAATGCACCTGACAACATTCCTTCCACCTTCTTAAAAATAGCCTCTGATGGTATTGCTCTCCCTATCAGTATCCTGATCAATAGATCCCTTCTTGAATCGTATGTACCCAAACTTTGGCTCACTGCATACATACATCCACTCCACAAAGGTGGCAAAATCTGTAACATCTCAAATTTCCGCCCCATAGCCATCCTCTCCACATCTCCAAACTTCTAGAAAAATGCACCCATCTTCAGCTTTAGCCATACCGTACCAAACATCAGCTATTCTCTCCTACCCAGCACGGCTTCTGCCCAGGACACAGTACCATCACCATCCTCCACTCCTCCTTACATACTGTTAACTCAGCTCAGGACCCTGGTCAAATAGTATCCTCAGTCCTGCTGGACTTATCTAAAGCTTTTGATACTATCTCCCATACCCATCTACTAAACCATCTGTCTAATCTCAATTTCTCCCACAAAACACTCACCTGGTTCTCCAGCTATCTTTCAGACAGGTCCCAGGCTGTCAAATGGGGCCAGGGCACTTCCACCTTCCTTCCTACCCCCACTGGAGTACCCCAAGGTTCCATACTGGGCCCAGTACTATTCAATATCTTTATCAATGAATTTCACAAAGCCATACCCAACACTAGAATTGTGCAGTATGCTGATGATTCCACCTTAATCTGATGTGCCTCTAACCTATCATATCTCCAATTACTGACACAAACAGCCTTCTCAACCACCGAAAACTGGATGCTCCATAACCACTTCACTCTAAATGCCAATAAAACTTCAAAATCCTCCCCATCAATAAAAATTCTCTCCAAATCACCAGTCGTAACAACTCCATAATAGAGGTCCGTTCCCTCTGCCAAACTTCTTGGTGTCACTATTGATGAACATCTAAAATTCAACACTCGCATCCAGCTAAACATTAAAAAACCCACATAAAACTCGGTCTACTATATTGAAACAACCACTTTCTCTCTCCTGCCACAAGACTTACTCTCGCCACTTCCTTCCTCCTCCCCCTCCCTACTGTACGGCACCCCACTGCTTACCAATTTATCCTCTACACTCACCTCCAAACTGGAAACTTGTTACAATAAAATCTCCAGATTTGCTGCCAAAGCTAAATCTTCCTCTCATCACTGTCTTTCCCTTCTATCTTTAAATTGGCTTGAACTCCCCAACCAACTTAACTTTCTCCAAATCACCACAGCACACAGATTACTATTCCAACCTACTAGGTGTCCTGCACTATCCAATATTCTACAATCTTATATCCCTCAATGAACCATTAGATCCACTCACCAAAACCTAATCACTGTCCAAAAACCCAAGTGCTCTGCTGGTCAACTTCTCCTATCCTTCTCCTTAGCTAAAAAATGGAACTCTCTCCCCCCATCTGTGAGGACCTGCAACAACCTTGAAAACTTTAAATCTTGTCTACATTCCTACCTTTATCTAAACAGGAAATGTAACTGTACTCTTTACCCCATACCCCCCCAAGCTCTCCTCCGCTTTTACTCCTGGCTAACCCGCTCTACCTAGCTAACCTCTCTCACAAATATAGTTAGAATAATATCTAAACTATAATTTCTAGCCTCCAGGCTATTTGCCTATCTTTCTCTCCCAAATAAAATTGTTATTGTTTGTTTTCTTTGCTGAATGCCACTTGATTGTTATGCTAAGTTCAATATGTAATCATTCATGTATCTAAACCATGTATTGTACCATGCTTGTATTCTATATGTATTGTGGAGCTTTTCTCCCCGGGCCTCCACTGAAAACGGGCTCCCCAAGCCCAGTGGACCTTCCCGGTCATCAAACTGGAATAAATAAATAAAATAAAAAAAACTGTGGTGAGGGTCCTCTTTTCCTCTTCATCAATAAACCAGGCATTAACCATTTGCAATTAGGTCTGGGAATCTGTGGAAGCTACTACTTGTACATTTGTCTGGTCAGATGTGTCACTGTGCTCAGCCATAGCACCCTCCAGTGAAGCTTTGTCACAGGGCTGCAGATAAGTAGGTGTTTGGTCTAGGGGCTAAGTGAGTGAGTCACTAGAACACACACCCTGGCACCTAGCTGAGATATCATACATTTTGTTCTTGGTTCCTTTGTCCCATTCTGCATTCAGCTTACATTACTTTTTATGAGGAATGTCAAAGGAAGAAGATGACGATCCACTGGATGCCATAAATGGACTGTGTGATAGCCTTGATCCTCTTCTGATAAATGTATGCTGCAGGGAATGCTTTTTACTTTGGATAGTTTTTGCAGCAAATCCTTGACTGTCAGTGCATTCCTAGATAACATTTTTCTGACCTAAACAGAAGATGCTGTAGTTGTGGCAAACTTTACAGGAAATCTGCCTACCACAGATGTTAATGGCTGTGAAAAAAGCAATCACTAGAAAATGGAAATCAAAATCTAAACCAACTGTAACTGAAGTATTGAATATTTAAAAAAGTTCAAAGAACCAGAGATGGGATCTTTAGAAAAGGGGATGAGCAAATTACACAGAAATAAATGGAATTTGTTGGAACAGTACATGTAGAATAATGTTCAGGACAGAGGCATAGATGGCTCTTAAAATGCCAGAGAGCTATTCCACAATATTGCACCTATCAACAACTGTGGAGCAAAAAAGTCTATGATCTGGTGGCTGGTGGTCTTGAAATGCAGCAGCCACCAAGCCAACCAGATCCTGTTTCTCGGTTCCACCCCAGCACCCCAGCAGAGCAGCCATTTAAAAAAAAAAGTCTGAAATCAGATACCTGGGGCTCCTAAAATGCAGGAGCTAATCAGGCCCTGTTTCTGGACTCTGCCCTCAAACCTTCCTTCCTGGGATTTTAGTAAAATAAATAAATAAATGCTTGCATAAATAAACAAAATACTTTGTTTATATAAATGAATAAATGTGTAAATAAATAAATAAAAACACTTTGTTTTTTTAAACTGTAGCAAGCAGTTGCTGCAGTTTGCACCATGCAAGGAACACTACTACACTCAGGATTTAAGTAAAAATAAACCAGCAAATCACTTTTTTTCTTGTAGTTGCAGTTCCTACAGTTTAGACAACACACAAAGCACTGCAGCACACAGGTTTGACTGCAAATGTAATATTGGCTTTTACAAGATGGAACACACTAAAGAGTGTCTGGAATCAGATGGCCAATTGCATCCCCTAACATAATGAGTCCAGGGCAGTTACCCCTTCACTGTGTCCTAGCTATGCTACTGGTTCAGGAGGAGAGGGAAGAACGAGGTTTAAGGGAAAGCATAAACTGAGCAATTTATGTAAAGTTGGAGTGAATAAACGTGGTAACAAGAAAATGTATACTGCATGAAAATATCACTATGGTTTGATTTATTCCCTATTAATGTATGTGTAGCTATATTACTGTTTACATTGTGATTTAATAAAGATGTTAAAGAGTGCTTTCAGAAATATTCGAGAGAACTTAACTGAAAGAACATAATATTGAGACAATACTTGAAATGAAAATTTACAAAAAGTCTTTCTCATCACTGGAAGAAAAAGCCAAAAGACTTATTTCATCTTTTCTGTTCTCAAGTATTTTTGTCAGTACTGCTAAAGGTTCACATGTCCTTGCATTCTATGCACAGGTAGAGGCCTGATACAGATTCTTCTTCGCTGCCTTGCAGATTCCTGGATTGTATTAAAGCAGTCATAAACCTTATAGTCATATTCTGGAAGAAATGGCAAATGACAGCATTAGGTAAAAAGCACAGTGAATGGACAAATGACAGCATTAGGTAAAAAGCACAGTGGTTAAGCATACTTAACTGCTTTAGAATACTAGGCTCAACCACTAAAAGTATTCTATGACTAATATAACACATATGACTCCAATGTAGGTACTCGTTTACTACTTTGTGCTGTGCAGCACTGAGGAAGGGGAGGAAACGTTTTTTAGTTTACAAAGCAACTTGCTATTCCTCTTTTTGGGGATATCAACATAAAAGCACAATAGTCTCCTTTGAAATAGTAGTGGACATCTCTGCACTAAATTCCTCAGTTACCTTATTTTCAGTATCTCCTTTGTCAGGTGTACAAGAACCATCTTTTTTCCTAAACTTCTCTTAATCTCTCTCCTACCCATTTTGTGAATAAATGTAGGAAAAGCAAGTAAAAACATGTTATAATGTTGAATAACGTGGAACAAAATTTTACCACACACACACACACATATTATGAAGCTTCTCTGAACTTCCTTCAGAAACTGCCAAAAAAAAACAGATGGTTAAATTATTACAAACCATTATTCAGAGTGAATTACTCTAACACTAATATGTAAACGTGTGGTACCTTGACAGCAAGAACAACTGAGGATGATGTATGATAATACTGGACAAGTATAAATATGTTGTTCAACTACACAGAGCACATCCAAAAGTAGGCCCTAAACAAGCACTGGTCCTCAAATAGAAGAATGGTACAGCTGATGAACACAAAAAGGGGAAAAAAGCAGCGAAAATCCAAATGTTACAATGTAACACTATAGTGACAATCCCAAAGATGATCCACTGCTCTTCTCCTTTCTAAAATGTTGACTCCACCTCTGCTAACCATTGAGTTGCACAGTAGGCATCAAGCTCGTCACACATCCTATATCAGGTAATAGGGTTCAAACACCAATAACATCTGCCAGAATGAGGTGGCATTCTCCATTCCCAAACAGTAAAACAAAATCTATAGTCCATGACAATGAAATGGTGACCAAACTGAACATATGGTTAGCTGAGCAAGGCCAATTTCCTAATAAAGGGTTGTCATATTCATCAAATCTGGCTCTCCAGCTGCTGCAAGTGTCGGGTCTCATTGGTCTGAACTATGACCTCCCTTGTGAAGATGAAACACACTGTAAGCAATGAAAAAGAACTAGTACCACTGGGAAAGTATAGCTGTGTACACTTGCCATAGATGTAGATGCTCGAGTGTATTCACTGTTGCAGTCCTGACTGTTGGGAGTTCCTGCCGCAAAAGCCCTCGGCTGGCTCGACTACTAGAAAAAAACTGTTTTCGCCTCCCAGGCTGGCGGATGCCCTTACCGACATCAGTATGCTCAGTTATAAATGGGGCCAGCATGTGTCATCACTTCAACATTTTTTGACCTGTTTAGAAGGAGACCCCAAGTGCAACTTGGGAGGACCAAGGTAGAGTGGACTCAAGGACCCCCAAGTGTAACTAAAGTGGGCAAAGGGAGAGTGGACTCAAACCAGGGTTTGGGAAGTGTAAGGTCCTTTGCTGATTCTAATAGCCTACCTAGTAGACTGAGAGAGTAGGAGGGAGAGAAAGAAGACTGCAACAGTGAATACACTCGAACATCTACATTTATGGTAAGTGTACACAACTGTACTATGTTCTTCATGTTTCACTGTTGCAGTCCTGACTGTTGGGAAGATTCCAAAAGATTTAGAGAGGGTGGAAGGAGATTAAGAGGAGGAGAGGATTCCCTACAGGACTGCAGATACAAAGCCTGCTCTAGACTTGGAAAAGGTTGCCAGATGGTAGTGCCTAGTGAAGGTATGCACAGAAGACCAGGTAGTAGCCTCCAAGATGTCTTCAGTGGGAATCCCTTTGAGGAAAGCTGTAGACATAGCTGTGTCCCTAGTAGTGTGTGACCTAATCAAATCTAGGGGGTGCAATGATGGCTGTAACAGAAAGAGATGCAGTACGAAATCCACTTGGAAATGGTTTGTTTACAAGGTGATTTTACTTCCGAGCCCGGGGCAAAGTTAATGAACAGCTTTGTCTGTTTTCCTCAAAGATTTAGTCCTGTCCAGGTAGAAGCATAGCATTCTATGTATATCCAGAGTGCAGTAATCTTTCTCTTCTGTTCTGACGGTTGGAAAAGAATGTAGGTAGATGAATGGCCTGATTCAGATACACATCAACAACCACTGTAGGCATGAAGGAAGGATTAGTTCAGAGGGAGAAGCTGTCTTTGTGGAAGATTATGAATGACTCCACTGCCATTACAGCCTGCAACTCTGAAACCCTCCTGGCTGACAGCTAGTAGAAGGGCTGTTTTCCAGGTAAGAAACATTAAGGTGGTAGAGACTGCAGGCTCAAAAGTAGGCAAAGCTAACTTTTCTAGGACAAAGTTGAGGTCCCACGGAGGGATGGGTTTTCTCCTGGGGGGCCTAATGTGAATAACTCTCCTAAGAAATTGTTTCAGCAAAGGGTAAGAATAAATGGGAGGATGACTAGGAATGAGGGTAGAGATGGCTGAGGAATGCATCTTGATGAAGGAATAAGAGAGGCCTTACTCCACTAGGTTGGCCAGGTACTCCAAAATGTTAGAAATGTTGACAGAATTTGGCTGAAGCTGGTGCTTGTGCACTAAACCGAGAATCTTTTTCATTTATATGAGTAAAATTTTCTTGTGCTAGGTCTTCTAGACTCTTTTAAGATGGTTTGTACCTGCTGATTCAAGTTGGAGGTACCATACGGCATTGTGGAATAAACCAGGCTGACAGTCTGAGTTTCTGAAGGTTGGGGAAGGCATAAATGAAGAGGTTTGTCCAAAGGACAGAGAACGCATCTGTTCTCCATGCAGATGTCTGCCTTGTCCCGGTGCAGAACTTCTTCAGGTGAGTGTTGTCCTTGCTGGCAAATATGTCCACCTGTGGGACCCCCCATTGCTGTGTTATGGATTGGAAGACTTCCCGATGGAGATGCCATTCATGGGGGTCTGTCAGATTCCTACTGAGGTGGTCTGCCAGGGTATTCATTTCACCCAGAAGGTTGTGCCATGAGGTGCATGCCTAGAGATTGTACCATCTCCCATATCTGCATGGCTAGATGACAAAAGGGGTAGGAATGCGTGCCACCCTGCCTGTTTATGTACCGTATGACTGTGGTATTGTCTGTCTGTACTACCAGGACTCCTTGGTCCCATTTGCCCTTGAAAGCCAGTAAACCATTTTGTATTGCCATGAGTTCTTTCCAATTTATGTGCCTCTTTCTGTGCTGAGTGGGCCGTAACCCTTGAGTTTGGAGCCCTTGGGTACGGCCCCCCCCAATGCTGTCTCCGAAGCATCTGTGGTGTGGATTTGGCCCTAGGGCAAGAATCTGAAGGGTAGGCCTTGATTATGGGTACAAGCCTGTACCCACCATGCAATCTCCTGCTTGAGGCAAGGTATCAAGGGTAATTGAGCATCCAGGGATTGAGAGCTCTGGCACCACATGCTGTTCAGGTACCACTGCAGCTTCCTCATTTGCAGCCTAGCCAGAGGTACCATGAGAATATGGGATACCATGCACCCCAGTGCTCTGAAGAATTCCCTAGCTGTGATGCTTTGATTTTCCTGTATCTGTAGGAAGTAACCTGATAAAAGGTGACCTTGTCCGGGAGGAGGAAAGTCCTCTCAAGGGAGGAGTCCAGATGAGCTCCCAGAAGACTATCTGTTTGGATGGGACCAGGGTGGATTTCTTGAGGTTTAGAGTCAATCCCAGAGAAGTCAGAAGGTCATGTGCGAATTTCAGATCTTTGTTGATCTCTGGAATCTCTGCAGCTTGTATTAGGCAATCATCCAGGTAAGGGTAAATCTGGACCACTCTGGTTCTGCAGTAAGCAATGACCGGTGCCAAGCAGTTTGTGAAAACCCCTGGAGCAGTAGACAACCCAAAGGACAGCGCTGAAAACTGACAGTGACAGGAGCTTGCTCCAAAGTGAAGAAAGCTTTTGGGTGATTTTTTAATAGGAATGTGTAAGTAGGCGTCCTTTAGGTCTACTGAGACCATGAACGCCTGAGGAGTTATCATGAGCAGTAATTTTTGAAGTACCAGCATTTTGAACTTGGGTATCTTGAGGAATTGGTTTAAGCTAGACAGGTCCAGAATAGGATGTCAAGATTCGTCTTTACTTGGGACTAGGAATAACCTTGAGTACTATTATTTTTGTTTTTCTAGAACTGGGTCCACTGCTTCCTAAGAAAACAAAATCTGTATCTGTTGAAGAGTGAGTTTTTTTTGATTTGGGGTACATCAGGGAAACCTGAGTAAACTGAAGGCTCTTTGAAAGTGAGTTTGTAACCATTTGCAATAATGTTTAGAATCCACAGATCTGAAGTAATGTGGGTCCAGTTTTGGAGGAAAAGAGACAGTCTTCTTCCTAGTTTTGGGATGGTGGAGCGAAGGGAGAGAGTCATAATTGCTCTCTGGCTGGGGGATGTGACCTAGAACTCCCTTGCCTGGGTGTGTCAGAGGTGCATTGCCTTGATGCCTGGAAGCTCTGTCCTTTTGGGGTCCTCTCTGTCTGCTCCTAGGCTGGGAAGGAAAGGGACTAATGTTTTGGTGGAAAGTTCCTGCTGAACCTAGGTGCTGTACTTGCATGAAGTCCTTAACTGTTTGCATGGTCTTAGCCTTGCCCTCCATCTTTTTGAGTACAGCATCAGCTTTTGGTCCAAAGTGTCTGTCTTTGTCAAAGGGAGCATCCAAGAGCTTAAACTTTACATGATCAGGGAGAGATTGCTCCCCTAAGGCCATGCAGGTCTCCTAATTACTGAACCAGCAGCAGCTGCCCTGCAGGATGTATCCATGGCATCATAGCTGCAATGCAAAAAGTGTTTGGCCACCTGGAAACTGTTGTGACACAAGTCCAAACGTTCCTTAGAAAGATTTTTATCTTCCATGATTGAAATTTTTTGCTTGAGTTGATCCAGGATGATTTGCTGATATTTTATAATATGAAATTGACAGCTGATGGCCCTTATAGACAAAGTATCAGAGGTGTATACCTTCTTTCCAAACCTGTCTAGGGCCCTATTTTCCTTGTCTGTAGGCAGGGGATTCTTGGAGACACTGGCCCTAGCCGCTTTAGGCCCTGGAATAACAACTTTTGGATCAGCAGAAGGATTCTTAAATACATATTTGTGTGCGTCTTGCACCCTGTAAAATCTGTCACGTTTCCTAGGGGCAGGGGGAAGTGAGTCATGATTCATGGAGGCATCCTGAAAAATATCCTCTACCACTTCCAAAATGGGAAGGATAGCTAAAGGCTTGTGCTTAGGGAGGTCCAAAAACTTCCTAACTCTCTGATTGGCCTGTGGGTAATCTTGTGCTTCTCACTGAAAATGCCCACTCATACCATGAAGAGTCTCCCCAAAAATTTGATCCTCTGGAGGTGAAGCTGAGGGAAGGTTCTCCTCAGAATCTGATTCCTCAAAGGATGTGCAAGAGGGTCCTTCCTTTTAGCCAGAGCCTCAAAGTCTGAGTCCGCCTCAGATAAGAAGGGTTCAGAGTCAAGATCAGTATAGGCAACCCTTTTCCTTTTTCCTGGGGCAGCTTCACCTGTGGTCTGTCTGGCCCTTATAATGTTAATTAAGTCCTCAACCAGCTTAATCAAATCTTGTTGGGATCACAGTAACAAGCAGCCCATAGGCCTAGGCAGAGGTGCTGCCACACTGCCTTTTTTGGGGTGGGTTTGGCCTTAGACCTGGGTGCGTCCGACATTCTATGCCTGACTCTCTGTGAAAATACACTGGCGTAGGCCTAGGCCTCAATGTATCGCCAGTTAATGAGTGCTCGCCAGAAGCCGTGGCCTGATGAGTGACCTCGGACCCAACCGATGCGCTGAAGACGTGAGCAGTGGAAGTTAAAGGAACCGAAGGCATGCTGGACTCCAAATGTGTTTCGATAGAGACCTGGGTCGCTGTTTCAAATGTCGAAGGGGGCTGCGAATGTGCGTCACCTTCTTCAACAATGATCAATCTAGCAGGAGAGTCATGTGGGGAGTGATTGTCATCTGACAACTTTGGCTTAAAAATTTCTTCTCTTTTTTTGCACTCATGCACCTCAAGATCAGGACGACCAGCGGATGCCATCAGGCATGGTTCAACTTTCTCTTGTCTTAGAAAACAAGCTACGAATTTAGCCCTATGCATAATTGTTCTAATGTGAAACCTAGCACAAAAATGACAATTACAGATGTATGGAAGTCTCTGTGTTGTATTTGTTTACCACAGCAGAGACAATTATTTACTTTATCTGATATGAGTTAAGTGAAAAATTAGAGAGTTCCTCAAAGGGGTAGTTATCTTTCTGACAACTTCTCTTTGGTGCAGACCAACCGATGCACTTGAGTACTGCTTCGGACTCAGACAGCAAGAAAAGGCTGAAGTGATGACGCAGGCTGGCTCCCTTTATACCTGGGCATACTGACATCGGTAAGGGCGCCTGCCAGCCTGGAAGGTTTTCTCTGGTAGTCAGGTCAGCAGAGGGCATTCAACACAAGAAATCCCAACAGTCAAGACTGCAACAGTGAAACACGAAGAACATCTCCCACCACAAGATGTGTGGAAACAGTAGCATTAGCAACAGGAGGTGCTGCTCTCCCCAACTGTGGGCCTTAGTGAAAAAAAAAAATCTGAAGAACTGTGCAAGATAACAAGTGACAAATCTATTGCTTAATGTCTCACAGGAAGACTTATGAAACTTTTCTTTGTGTCTCAGAATTTTTTCAGGTTGCTCCATTCTAGCCTTGAGATTCTCTAAATTTTCATTTTTTTTTATTTTAGAATAAAAAATTTGTTTTGAGCATTTTTAGGCATCTTATTTTTGCATGGGCTTATTACATTTTGCAACATGTTCAATGCTACGTTTTGCAATATGTTCAATGTTTTCTGCATTACGTGCTAAAATTAAACAGAAGTTATAGTTAAGGTAGAAGCTTCATTGTACTGCCTGCTTAGAATATACAAACATGCAAATTTTTTTCTGAGAATGACAGCAAATCCAAAAAGACATTTAACAATCATTGTAACTCTTTCAGATTCTGTAAACCAAACCCAATAGATTATAAAACTTACTATTCTCTGAAGTTCAACAATGGTGATTGCCAAAATACTCATGACAAGAAACAGTTTACTGACTAACATTTTTAAAGCTGTGATAAGGACTGAAGATGTAGTGAGGGAACCCACTTGCCAATTCTGATTTTCTTGACAGATGCTATCTCATGCCATACAGATGTGGGCACTATTAACAAAACAAGTAATCAGTTGTCTGACATACAAGAATAAAGATAAACTGCTGCAAGACTTCTCAAATTAAATTTCTGTTATTCTGCATTTAATAATAACCTGAATCCTGTCTTGGAAATGGACTAAAAATGACCTAACAGTAGACTTAAGCATCCAAAGTGATATTTGGGAGAAAGAAAATAGGTAGTTGAGAGAAATCTTCATTAGTAAGGTGGAAAGGACTAATAAACAAGTTGTTGGGGGAAAAAAACAGAAACAAGGTCAAGGACAGTAAGAAACAATTATCACAAAGAAATCTTACCACAAGAGTCCGCAGACAGAGTGTACCTGCTGGGGCACGGGGGTCCAAAGCAGCAACAAGATCCCAGACTTTAATTTTACTAGTAAACAAGCAAAACAAAAACAAGACACGTGAACATGAAACATCAAACAATAAAATATGCAGGCTATTTAATATAATCAGTACAGAAAGCAATAGCAGAAACCAAAAAGATCTGCTGATATGGCAACCACCTTTCTGAAATCACAATGATTTTAACTTGGTAATCTAGTGTACAATTAAGCCTTAAATAAGCTAAATAAATCAAAATCATCTGAATAATGGTGCACTTTCAACACCAATCTCTTAGTGAATGTATGCTAAAAAGCCACACCTATGGCTGTAGATAGCACTTAGAAACAGCTGTTGAAAATGACAATCAATGCCTTATGCCTACAGTCCATTTCAAGCCACAGCATACCACATTATGAAGACAATGATATTTCCTGTGGCTGTCTTATCACCTAATTAAAACAAACTAGAAATAACATGACAGGGAAGGCTGTTCTGCATGAGGTGTTGGGGTTTATCTACTGAATTGCTCATTTTCTTACAGCATAGTTTTTTTTAATTCCCTCTCTCTTAAGCTACAAACAGAAAGTCACAGCTATGTAATCATATTCAGCACAACATAAAGTGTTGAAATAACAGGATCACTGCTGCAAAAACTAAATAAAAAAGTATAGGTATTAACTGCAGGTGGAATTAAGTCACTTGGACCAAACTTTTATAGCAATCAGATGTCAATAAAGGCATGGGACAGATGCAAGTCTTGAGGCATGGTCAACAAAAAAATCCTTGGAGTATAAGAGTATATAATGTGCCTACTCTGTTCATAGGATCATCGGAAATACAGGACAATTGAGTAACATCATTTATACCTTGCCAATATTCATCCTAAAATAAAATAAAAATGAAGAGCAATGATGTAAAAATAAGACACTGGTGCTTTCCTACTTCCTTGTTAAAAAGAGTACTCTAAGGAATTGGGGGAACATTTTGAGAGTTACTAGAGAAAACAGAAGGGACAGCAAATTATTGGGATACAATGAAAATACCATTTAAAATGGAAATAAAAGAAAAGGAGATACGTGAAAAGAGTATTAGGAATTATTTAGAAGGGCTGACAAAGGTTTAAGTGTTGCAGAAGGTGAATCTCACAGATCAAAAACAGGAGGAACTGCAGAGTGCTTATAGGGAAAATAATGCTGGTATTTGCATGGGTTCCAAAAAGATTAACTATTTAGACAACAGAATCTAGAATGGGCTGTAGTCAAGCCTACGGCGCCTATGACAATAAAAACAACCATAGATTCTACAAAGGTATTGTAGATTATTCAGAAATTTTGACAATTTCTATACAGCAGAGAAATGGGGAAACAAAAAAAAACTCAGAAATGGAAATATTTATGGAAGACTTCAATATGCAAAGGTCAGAGGAAGATGAAGCTCAAGATTTTGTACCTAAGACAGGAAGAAATAAGTTAAAATAGTAATGTATTATCAATCAACAGAGGAGTCTTCAGGAACAGTAAGTATTACTGTAGTAGTTTGGAAATTAGAAAGCAATAAGGTGACAACGATTTGAAAGGTTTTGTTTAACAATATTTTAAAAGGTGAAGGAAAGTATCAGCATCTTAGAAGAAAGGTATGGTGGGTATACTACATAGAGTGTAAAGATCCTTCAGTCCCAGCTTCATACAGAACAATTTCAATTTTAAACCATGTTTTTTTTTAAAGTGTTTATGTCTGTATTAGGTAAGGGAATGGCTAAGATACTGCAAACGTTCACAGATTTTGATAAATGTGGTTTTATGGAGGGGAGGCACACATTTGACAACATTAGTAGAACAATAATGATCTGGAGTGAAGCAGAGTATAAGAAAATGAAAGTTAAGTACTTATTATAATGCCCAATCCATGCTGTCTTGTTCCTTATGTTTCAACAGATGGGCTATTGGATCTGACCTCGATGCCTTTTTCAAGATCTTGGATCCAGGGATGAGGCTACTGGCTTACCCATAATTCCTTCTTTTTCTTTTATTTGAACACCTTTATTAAATCAATTAAGACATAGGCAAACATACATTAAAAGAAAATAATACATACTATACTTACATTTGTCCCATTTACTTACAGTATACATCACATCTTTTCTTTCCCTGAAACTATCATCAGTCCAACAATATATAAACTGCTGAATTCCTGCCTTCCATTAAACCTCACTCCTCCTCCTGAACTTTTTACTGCATGCACTGGTGCCACAAATTCCATTCATTTTTAAGTAATTTGCTTTTTCCCTTTTCTAAAGATCCATCTTCCAGTTCTTTTAACTGTTTTATAACATTTAATATTTCAAATACAGTTGGTTTAGATTTTGATTTCCATTTTCTAGTAATTGCTTATTTTGACAGCTAACAGAATTAAACTTAAGGCCTTCCTAAACCGAAACTATTTAAAAATCCTGTGTCCAAGCTCAAGATAATCATTTCCTTAGTTACAGTCATTTGCCATTTGCTCTCCTGATATAAATGACAGAGTATTCTGTAAGGATTTTTTTTTTAAATCTGAAAACTCATTACACTTCCAAAACACGTTCCTAATTACCACCTCCTTCCCCATCACACACTCAGCATTTGCTATCTACATGAGGGAAAAATCTTTGAAGTCTGCTTGGGATATAAAAATACCTATGCAAACACTTCCAAAGACCCTAAACCTTCTGGACTCTGTTGCATACTTGGGAGTCATACATAGGTCCTCCCGTTTTTCTCTTGTAAATTGTTTTTCCATTCTCCTTTTCCAATCTTTTTTAAATTCTCTGATTCTTATAGCAATGATGCACCATTAATCATACCGCTCAGCCTCTTAGTGCAAGAAATCTGGACAAAGCTGGAGGACAAAGGCCCAAAAATAGGTACAGATTTTAAATATTGCTCTTATAAACTTAGAAATGTGCTAAAGTAATAGGTTTTGTGTTACCATGCAGTTCCTGAAGAATTTGAAGTCTGAAACTCAAATGTATATCATTATTTAGTGACTTCAATCCTCAGATCATCCCGGTGATTTGCCAGAAAACCACAAATTTTATGAAGAAAAGAACAAAAATAAGAGCAAAAATCTGGATATTCTGTGAAAATCTGAACAGTTGAGAGCAGGGTTGCCAGACGTCCCTATTTGAGCGGGACTGTCCCAGGATCAGCAGCCCGATCCAGAGCCCCACACTGCCGGATAAAATACATGAGAAACAGCCACCATTTTGTTTCTTTTTTTGATTGGCCCATATGCCGGTATATGAGCCAATCAAAACAATCGCAAAATGGAGCTACTTTTGTTGAATGCAGAAATGCCTGATGTTCCGCACTGAACAGAAGTAGCTCCATTTTGCGATTTTTTTTTTGATTGGCTCGTATACTGGCATACCGGACAATCAAAAAATCTCCAAACACCTTTTTTTTTTTTTTTTTTTTTGGGCTTCACCTAGCGTGAAGGACCTTATTTTTTTATCCTACCTACCGGATAAGAAATCTGGCATCCCTGGTTGAGAGGTATGGCACCATTTCACTTGTCCTACCAATTATCTCTCTGTTAACAGAAGCTTCTCTTTTAGATTCAACTTAAAACTCTTATCAGGGCAGGTCTTTTACTTAAGAGTCTCCTATCCCATATACCTTGCCTATATTCTTAATATCATTCCTTGGTAGGGAAATCAGTCTCTATCCTGCAGTCTCAATGTTTTCTTGGCCTCATCTCACTCTATTAGATTTCTTTCTCTATTTACTCCTAACACCTTGGTATCTTTGCCAGTTTTCTGAAGTCAAGCCCTCTCTTGCCTATTTTCTGCACCCCTACTTTCAGTCATCCCTATTGCCAAAATCTTTTTCCATTTTCTTGTTGGTTTGGCTCTTAAAATACTTTCTGCTATTTTATGAATATAATATAGGTTCATAGGTTAGTACTAGGCTATCAGCCCTAGGGCCTATACAAGCCTAGCCATAACAACTTCCTATTTCTTCCCACAGTATTTACTTCCCTGCACCCCTGTCTAGCAGGGCAACTGACGTGATCCCCGAGGTGAATTTCCTATCTCCCATCCAGTCATCAAGGTTCCTTTTGAAGACGGCCAAAGAGGCTATCTGCTTGACATGTATGGGCAGTCTATTCCAGAGTCTGGGGAGTCTCTGGGTCAGGAACCTATCCCTCTAGCATGTTTTGTTCATTGTGATGACAAAGTTTAGATCCCTGAAGCATGTGCCTATGAGGGATTGGGATTTCTTTAAGTGTAGCATGTCCAGCAGCTCTGGGTTTGACATGGCCTTGTATTTCAAGCAGAGATCGCCTCTGAGTAGACGATATGCGACAGAGTATAGCTGGAGTTTTTTTTAGACGGTCTGCATAGGGCATCTGCTTTAGGCCTGTGATTCTTTTAGTAAGCTATTTCTGCGGCCTTTCCAGTTGTTTCAGATGTCTTGAGAGGTACATAACAAACAGGGCGTTGTATTCTATAATGGGTCTAATTAGGGATGAGTACAGTGGGACAATGACCTCCTTTTGTCTGGATGAAAAGCCCTTAGTGATAAGGTGTGCCATATAGAAGGATTTCCTGACTTTTGTGGCAATGTGGTTATCGAAGGTGAGACCACTGTCCACCTGTGTCCCTAAGTCTCTTATGGCACTTTCAGTGTTTAGTGTACTGTCACCTATGTGGTAATTCATGGGTACATGTTTTTTCCCGAAGGGGATAACTATACATTTCTTGGCACTGAGCTTGAGCCCATGGCTCTGGCACCAAACATCTGTTTCTGTAAGGCCCTTTTGTAGAATATCCATATCATTTGGGGATTCAGTAATGGCTCCCAGTTTGCAGTCATCTGCAAACTTTGTTAGCCAGAGTCCCTTAGTGTTGGCCTGTACTTCAGAGAAGTAGATGCCAAACAACAGCGGTCCCAGGACTGAACCCTGAGGTACTGCACTTTTCAATAGTCTGGATTTGGAGTTGGCTACTTTTACAGTGTGGGTTCTGTCAGTAAGCCAGTTGGCAACCCATTGAGTGACGTAGGGATTAATGCCCAGCTTAGTAAGTTTATCTATGATTCCAGAGTGGGAGATGGTGTCGAAGGCCTTAGCGAGGTCCAGATAGGCTGTGTGGACCACCTTACCCTTTGTCCATGGCTCTGGAGACTGACTCGAAGAAGTCAATCAGGTTCAGGAGACAAGATCAAACCTTCATGAACCCAAACTGAGTGGGGTCCAGTGTTTGAAGGTTGCCAATGACTTTGTTTATAAATTCCATAATAATACATTCCATGGCCTTGCAGATCAGGCTCATCAAACTGATGGAGCGGTAGTTCCCAGGATCCAAGGTGGATCTCCCCTCGTGGAGTGGGATAACTGTAGCTATGCACCACTCAGTGGGCATGAAGCCTGAAGTGAGGCTATGATTAAACATGACACTTAGGTGAGGCACCAATTCATTTTGTAGTTCATGCAGTACACAGCCTGGGACATCGTCTGGTCCCATGGATGCTGTATTCTTAGCTTTGGAGAGTGCATTTTTACCTGTGTGGCCATTACTGGAATTTGGCAATCTTTAGGTATAGAGAGGGGCCCTTTAGGGGTGAGGGGGGGTGAAGTTTGGACTGAATCGATCTGCCAGGATATTGGCAATATCCTTGGGATCAGTATATTTAATGCCATTTTGTTGTAGCTCAGAGCAGATCTGAGCAT
The DNA here is from genome assembly GCF_019279795.1 of Protopterus annectens. Taxonomy (NCBI): domain Eukaryota; kingdom Metazoa; phylum Chordata; order Ceratodontiformes; family Protopteridae; genus Protopterus; species Protopterus annectens. The sequence continues at coordinate 765,982,363 of NC_056748.1, read as the reverse complement.
TGCCATTTAAATTCTTGACATAGCTATAGAATGCCTTATGGTTTTCTTTGAAATCTTTGGCAATTTTATTTTCGTAACTAGTTTTGGAGGATTTTATGAGGGATCTCAGCTTCTTACTGAGGCTGGTAAGGGAGTTTTTTTGCATCCTGGGATTTTCCTCTTTTCTTCAACAGTTTCTTCCTTTTGTTGTAAAGTTTGTTTATGGCAAGGGACCACCAGATTGGCTTCCTTTTTTTGGAGGAGAGCGTCTTGGTTCTCATGCACGAGTGGATGTGCTCGTACAGTACAGTGCCTTACTGTAGGATTCAGCAGTCGAACTTTCAGTTCCCGCCTGCATGGGTGTCATGAAGTTTGTCACTTCTGACTTTAGTAGCATGAAGTTGGCTTTGGAAAAGTTTTTTTACGGAGGTTTACTTATTGGGGGGTGGGATGTGGATGTCAAGGGTGAGTAACTTATGGTCAGACCTGACCAACGAGGGGTGACCATAGGTGTAGAGCATCGATTTCCCATGTTGGTAATGACCAGGTCTAGGCTATTGGAGCCCCTGGTGGACTAAGGATTAGTTGATCCAGGGCTTTGGAATTTATGAATTCCAAGAACCGTTGGGCAAAGGTGTTGGTACATGAGTAGTTTTCGCAGTTAATAGCAGGGTAGTTGAAATCACCCAGTTTTAGTGGAGAGTTACTATTTTTAAAACAGCAAGACAGATTGAAAGGGGGTGGTCACTTTTGTATTCTGGTACTATGGAATACAGTAGGATGGCCAATAAATTTAAATAGTTGAAGGGGAGTGACTTCACAAAATGATAATTTTATGCTTACTCACACAAGCCAGTAAAAACAGAGAGGAAATTAGATATATGGTCAAATTAACATAAAGGGAAGGCAACTAGAAAGACAGTAGTGTTTAAGAACACTACAGTAACTGGGTGGGGAAAGAAATTTCTGCCTGACTCACAACAGACAGAGCTGTGGTCTCTTTTCAAGTTTTAATATGCAGTTTAAAGCAGAATACAAGTAAAACACAAGGTAAATAAAACAAATCACAGTATTCAAAATAGGAAAAAGCAATAAAATAATACAACAAATAAAAAGCAAACTAACCTTTCCCTCACAGCAAAGTGTAGCAGAATCTGGGTGAGCCTTTCTAGTAAAGCTCTGAAATGTTTTATTTTACCCCTTAAATAGAAGGTTTAGTTCCTAGCTCCACCCTCTCAGTTCACAGATGAATAAACTTAACTGACTTGTTCTATTGACCTGTATTAATTTCTGCCTGACTCACAAAAGACAGAGCTGTGGTCTCTTTTCAAGTTTTAATATGCAGTTAAAAGAAAAATACAAGTAAAACACAAGGTAAATAAAACAAATCACAGTATTCAAAATAGAAAAAGGCAATAAAGTAATACAACAAATAAAAAGCAAACTAACTTTTCCCTCACAGAAAAGTGTAGCAGAGTCTGGGTGAGCCTTTCTAGTATGGATGTTGTTATTCTCCTTAAGGATGTACATTCAAAACCCTACACATTCTCAATTTCTTGAACTCCCCCCACCCCATCTCCATCCCGAACTAAAACCCTCTGCTCTTGACATGCATACGAGCCCCAACTATGCAACTCCAAAATATCCCCCCAAATCAGGAAATCCCAAATCACTCTGCTCTATCACAAGGGCAATGACCCTCACTACTGTCCTCCTCCCCTCCCAAGCAAACTCCCCCAACTCACCACTGTCTACAACATCTCCCCCGTCGACCAACAAAGCATACCTGACCTGCATACAAAACCAAAGGGACCAAACATATCCACAATGCCTGTGTCCTACATCCACATTTACAAACAAAAGACCCCTGTCTTCCAGACCCTACATTATCCAGTCTAGTTTCTTCCCATCCATACCCAAAGACGAAACATAATGTTGCACCAAAATGTCTATTTGCCTATAATTTTGAATGTCCTTTCTCCGATGTCCACATTCAACGTTAAACAAAATAGTTGGAGGTGACATCAGACACCTGGGCTATTCTGTTTAACTTCTCCTAAAATATTTAAACTTTACATCAAAGGTTTTTACTGTTTGACCCCCTGCAAATTACATATTCCAACTACAAGATTGCACTACAGTCAGGAAAAGGGTAAATTTCCCAATCCCCTGTAGTGCGATCTCTTATTGTAACGCCACTCTCACATTAGCAAATGCACATGATCATTCACTACTGTGGATTTGACATTTCTGGACTGGCATTATGGCAACTGGGGAATATGCATTCGATCTTACTGGCTTTGCATAAGTGCCATTACAGACTTTAATAGTAAATCGATTAATTGTATATACTACTCTCCCACTTATTCACTAATTTCAGTGTTGCTGGTTCACACAGAGAGAGACTTTGTCAGTGAAACCATTTCCATTCTTCCAAAGCAAAATGCTTGAGAAACAGAAAAAAACACAGGAGTTGACCAGAAGAATCATGGTTACCTTGGACAAGAAACAGGGTTTGGTTTTGTGAAACAGAAATGAGCATGAAGATCATCAGCAACACTGAAATTAGGGGGAAAAATAGAAGCATAAAAGCATCAATCACATTTGTGAAATTTGGCTTTGAAAGAAAAAGTAGCTTGAGAAAGACTGGACTTTTGCAAACCTCCTGGCTGATAAATTCAGCTCCAACTTTACTCCTCTCTTTCCCTGAACCTTCCCCTCAGGAAACATCATCAAATATATCTCCCCTACTATCACTAGGGAACAGGTCCTTAACTCATTCACTCCAATGGAGCTCAGGAAATTTGCACTGTAACTTCCAATGGGCTGAGCCTAAGTCTTTTGATAGAATCAAATTATGTTCTCACATTTTAAATAAACTTTCATAATTGCTACGGTTCCAGAGATATGAACAAAGTATAAATGGTAAATTCTTCAGCATAAATAATTTTTACAGTAGTAGTATTGTTTAGGTTCTAGGTCTTAAATGGATTTTTATAAGTCACAGTATTACATTTGTAATATTTTATAAACAACTTGCAATATCTCTGCAACCACTAAAGTTATAGTACAGTTTTGTACCTACCATAAATGTAGATGTCCGATAGGAATGCATCTGCAGTCCTTACAAATGGGTTGTCCTGTCGTCAGGCAGCCCCTCGGTCGGCCGGATTCCAAAGTCTGGGTCTGGCTTCGGCTGGTGTCGCACTTCACCCGACGTCATAGCTGCAGATATTCGGGTATAAAGGCATCAGCCGACGCCATTTTCCTCAGTGTTTCTTGCCCCAGATGCCAGGTGCCCTCTTGGAAGGCTAAATTTGGATAAATGCCAATGATTCCAAATAGTAGAGAGCAACCACAAAAAATAAGCATGTATGTACATATATACAAACAAATACACCATAATAGATCCCCCCCCAGCTAGCTATAAGATGGGCAAATACCCTAGGAGTACCACAGAGGGAAGGTGGTGACTGCAGATGCATTCCTATCGGACATCTACATTTATGGTAGGTACAAAACTGTACTATGTCCTTCAAGGATGCATCTGCAGTCAAATGGGTAGAATACCATAGCTAAACTAGGGAGGAGGAAAAAGAGATTATGGTGTAGTTAGGATCCCTTGCAACACAGCAGTGGCAAAACCTGCTCGGGATCTGGAGTATAAAGGTAAATTATAATGCTTGGCAAATGTATGTCCAAGTAGCAGCCTCTATAATGTCCTTGGTGGCCACTCCTCGTAAGAAAGCTGTGGTAGTGGCTGTAGCCCTTGTAGAGTGAGGCCTGATGGTATCTGGAGTTTTCTTTCCATGGTAGGAGTAACAAAATCTAATGCAATTTCCTATCCACTTGGAGATTGTTTGTTTTGAAATTGCTTTTCCTTCCCTTCCTGTTGCATATGCTACCAGAAGCTGGTCAGTTTTCCTATTGCTCTTGGTTCTGTCCAGGTAGTAGCGTAACTGTCTATGCACATCCAAGGTATGCAGCAGTCTTTCTCCACTGTTCTGTGGGTTGGGGAAGAAGGTAGGTAGGTGGATAGCCTGATTTAAAGATACTCTGGATACCACCTTAGGCATGAATGTAGGATTAGTTCTCATGGACACTCTATCTTGATGGAAGATCAGGAAGGGTTGTACTGCCATTAATGCTTGTAGTTCAGATACCCTTCTTGCCGAAGTGATTGCCAGCAGGAAAGCAGTCTTCCATGATAAGAACTGTAATTCTGCTGTTGCTGCTGGTTTGAAAGGGGGAAGTGTCAATTTTTCTAGCACAAAGTTCAAGTCCCATGTTGGCAATGGTGGTTTCCTTGGAGGTTTTACATTTTTAATTCCTCTTAGAAACTGCCTTAGCAAAGGGTGTGAGAATACTGGAGGATCCAAGGTGTATTCTGCTGAGATAGCTGATGCATGTATCTTGATGGAAGAATAGGACAGGCCTGTGTGGAAGAGCTCTGCCAAGTATTCCAAGATGCTGGCTATGTTTACCAGTGACATCTTCTCCCCTTGCAGTACTCCAAATGAGAAATCTTTTCCATTTTGCTGCATACTTTTTTTCTTGTTGAGGGTCTGCGAGCCTCAAGCATAATGTCTTTAACCCTTTGGGATAAATTTGGGTTAATTGATCTTATGTGTTGTTCCAGGCAGTCAGCTGCAGAGTTTTCAGGTTTGGATGCAGGATGTTGTAGTTCTGTGTTAACAGTAATGGAACCAGGGGTAGTGCCCATATTAGTTCCAGAGATAGGCTCCTTAGTAATGGGTACCAATGTTGCCTTGGCCAGTCTGGAGCTATCAGAATGATCCTTGGCCGGTCCTCTGATCTTCAATAGCACCTTGTGCATCAAAGGAAGTGGTGGGAATGCATATGCTGACAGGTTTTCCCAACTGAAAGATAGGGAGTCCACCTTCCATGCAAGTGGGTGGTACATCCTCGTGCAGAATTTCTTTAGCTGGTGATTGTGTGGAGATGCAAATAAGTCTATTTCTGGGAGTCCCCATCTCCTTGTGATGGCCTTGAAGATGTCCGGATGCAGCATCCATTCGTGGGCATCCGTGGTAGTTCTGCTTAATATATCTGCTAGAATGTTTTCTTAAAATAGCTCGTAAGTGAATGTTGTAGCTCAGAGCCACATTCCATAGGTCCAGTGCCATCCGGCATAGAGGGTATGAGTGTGTGCCTCCCTGTTTGTTGATGTACCACATCACTGTGGTGTTGTCTGTCCTTATCATCAGATGACCTTGTAGGAGAAATGGTCTGAATGACTGGATTGCCAATTTTACTGCCAGCATTTCCTTTAGATTTATGTGCAGGTGTAGCTGGTCTTGTGTCCATAAGCCTTGTATGCACTTGTCCAGCATGTGGGCCCCCCAATCGAGGTCTGAGGCGTCCGTCGTGATGGTTTGGCTTGGTTGAATGTTGTAGAAGGGCAATCCTGTGTTTGATTGGCAGGCCTGAGCCCACCATAGGAACTCTTGCTTCAGGCAGGGGATTATAGGAATCTTGGTTTCTAGGCTGTGCTTGTGTTGAGACCATACATTTTTTAGGTACCACTGTAGTTTTCTCATATGCAGTCTGGAGGAACCAGTATTATGCAGGATGCCATGAAGCCCAGGGCTTGCAGTACTTTTCTTGCTGTCAGATGGTTCTGCTTTGTTAATGCCAAGAAGTAGAGAGGTAAATGCTTTTGCTTTTCTACAGTTAGAAATGCCATTTGTTTTGATGTGTCCAGCTCTGCACCCAAAAAGGTTATTCTTTGGGATGGTGTCAGCATTGACTTTTTTATATTGACTGTATATCCCAGGGCTTGTAGCAGGTAAATGACTGTTTGTAAGTCTTCTGTTAGTTTGTTCATGTTGTCCGCTTGTATCAGGCAGTCGTCCAGGTAGGGGTAAATTTGTATTCCCTGAAGCCTGCAATGAGCAATTACTGATGCCAGGCATTTCGTGAACACTCTGGGTGCAGTAGATAAGCCAAAGGGCAATGCTGAGAATTGATAATGCTCTGATCCTGCAAGAAATCTGAGGTATCTTCTGCAATTTTGTCGTATGGGAACGTGCAGGTATGCCTCCTTGAGATCTAGAGTTACCAGCCAAGACTCCTTGCCCAGCATGGGAAGAAGCTGCTGTAGAGTCAGCATTTTGAATTTTGGGACAATGAGAAATGTGTTTAAAGAGGACAGGTCGAGAATAGGCCTCCAGTTGTTCTCTTTTCTTGGTACCAGGAAAAGTCTGGAGTAAAATCCCTTTCCTTGTTCCATAGATGGTACCTTTTCCACAGCTCTCATCCTTAACAATTGAGATATTTGTTTTAGAGCTTCTGCCTTTTGATTTGGTGGTAGGTTTGGCATTCCTCTCTTTCCTGGTAGAGTATGGAAATGAAACCTGTAGCCTTGGTTTATAGTTTGCAAGATCCACTTGTCCCTTGTGATGTAATGCCAGTTTTTTGAAAATAAAGCTAGCTTTCCGCCTAAGGGTGCTTCTATTTGTTCCCTGGTAGGCGGTGCCAGAGTCAAGTCACTGTGATTGTCCTGATGCAGTGGTGGTGGCTGCGCCTGTGCCTCGCTGGTTGTTTCCCTGCCACTGGCGTCCCCTGTAGGCACCTCTGGATTGGTGTCTGCCTCTTGGTCGTCTATCTCTGCCTCTCTGGGCTTTAGAGGAGTCTGGAAAGGACCAGTTTTTGGAGGGCCAGTTCCTGCTAAACCTTGGAGGTTGGACCTGTAAGAAATCCTTCACTGTTTGTACTGATTTTGCTTTCTCCTCCATCTTCTTCAGTACCTGTTGCGCAGGTGGACCAAATAAATTAGCCTTGTCCATAGGAGCATCTAATAGCTTTGCTTTGACATGGTCCGGTAAGGTCTGCTCTTTCAACCATGCATGCCTTCTGATAACTGTGCCAGTCATGGCTAATCTAAAGGAAGCCTCCAGTGCATCATAGCCACATTTTAAAGAATGGTTACTAACTTGCTGAATGTTATGTACCATTTCCTGAACATACTTCTTATCAAAAGGTTCATCAGAGGGCAGTTTTTTAGTTAACTGGTCTAGCATAAATTCTTGATATTGTATCATATGAAATTGACAGTTCAAGGCTCTAGCTGACAGAGTAGCAGAAGTGTAAACTTTTTTACCCCATCTCTGTAAGGACCTGGATTCCCTTACAGAGGGGAGGGTTTTTTTTGCAGAGGTAGATGCTACAGCCTTAGGACCCTGGGAGATAGTCTCGGGATCTGCTAAAGGAGCCTTGTATAAATGGTGATGTGTCCGGGACCCTGTAGAACCTATCGGGCTTAACAGGGGCCGGAGGTAAAGAATCAGGAGCAGTGCAAGCATCATTAAATGCATCATCTACAACAGAGAGAACTGGAGGTATAGCTAAAGGCCTATGTTGAGGCAAATGTAAAAAGGTTCTAAGCCTTTTCCTGGAGTCTGAAAAATCTTGGCCCTGCCACCGAAATTGTTCCCTCATGGCATGTAAGGTTTCCCCAAAGGAAAATTCTTCAGGTGGAGAGGCAGAAGGGATGGACTCTTCAGCATCAGAGTCTTCATAAGGGGAATAAGGAGTCTCTGGAGGGTCTGTATTTTCTGGATCATCAGAGGAATCATCTGTGGACACTGGCTCGTGGGGCTCTGCTCTAGGCCTCTTCTCTGGAGGTGGATGAGAGGCCCTGTCTGGATGAGGTTGGGATCCCCGGATTAAAGAAATAAGATCCTCTGCCAAAGAAAACATTTGAGAACTGGAAGTGGGCCTGTAAGAGGGGGTCTTAACAGGCACAGTCTTTGTAGCTTTAGCTGCTTTAGCCCTAGCAAAGGCCTTAATGGACATGGCTGCGGGAGGCCTAGCAGCTCCACGTGCAGGAGTAGAAGTATCCAGGGGAATAGTGTCAGATAGATCCTGAGAAATCACAACAGTAAGTTGGATTTCAGAAACCGGCTCCACGAGGTTAGAAGAAACCTCGGTAGAAGGTCTGGTTTCGGCTGCAGAAAGAACCGCTTGCTCGGTTTCAGCCGAAACCGAGACACTCGCGGTTGGCTTAACCGTGGTTTCGGGCGAAGTCGGAGGATCCGACGGCATAATATAAGCGAAATCAGAGCCGAAAAACTGCTCAGCAAATTCCGACCGACGTCTAAGCGTCCGTCGGTTAAAAGAAGCACAGGCTAGACAAGCTGCTACGTCGTGGTCTGGGCCTAAGCAAGGCAAGCAGTAAGAGTGGAAATCTTTATGAGGTATTTGTTTCCCACAAGTTAAACAGTTATTCACTTTTTCTGACATCGGCTGAGGCAAGAAAGAGTCCCCAACGGGGTACTTAGCTTTTTAGTAGTCTTCGGAGTAGTATTCGGTAGTAGTAATCTCTGGTTCTGACCGACCGGCACTTGCGAACAGCTTCTGCTTGCAAGAAAGACTGAGGAAAATGGTGTCGGCTGATGCTTTTATACCCGAATATCTGCAGCTATGACGTCGGGTGAAGTGCGACACCAGCCGAAGCCAGACCCAGACTTTGGAATCCGGCCGACCGAGGGGCTGCCTGACGACAGGACAACCCATTTGTAAGGACTGCAGATGCATCCTTGAAGGACATACACCTACTGTCAAGCAGCATTTTAATCATTGAGGTGAGAGCTTTCATATGAGGCTAAGGAGTTCTGTCAGTGTTACCTGATTAAGACATTAAGAAAAATGTGAAAATTATATCTATATAAATTACTATCATAAAAACAGTTAATATATATTTACCTACACTTGGCAGAGGTCAAATATTAATGCAGTTAAGTTTGACGTTGTGTAAGCTTTAAGATGAACTCTTTTAAAACCGTGTACATAGCATGTTTTTAGAGTTATTGATGCAAATATGAACAAGCAAACTTTGATGCCTAGATGCGTCACTAGGAGTTAACTGCAGATGCACCTGGAGGCGTCACTCAGATGTAATGAGTTAATGCTCTCTCTAAGACCAAGAACACTGCATCAATGGGCCCAGACAATATTCCAGGATGCCTTCTAAATAGCAAGAAACATGATCTATCAGGGCCTCTGGAATTACTGTTTAACAGTAGCCTCCACACAGGCTTTGTGCCTCATGAATGGAGAAAGGCAACACTCATCCCTCTGCACAAAGTGGGCCATTTACAGACCCAAGAAACTACAGACCCACGTCTCACCAGTCTTATGTGTAAAGCCATGGAAAGAATTATCATGAAGATGATCAACAGAGCTATAGTAAACCTCCAGACACTGGGCCCGACCAAGTTTGTTTTTTGTAAAAGGCAGATCATGCCTACTCAACCTGGTGGACTTCTTTGAGAAGGTAACCAAAGCAATGGATGAGGGAAAAACTGTTCACACTACCTACCTTGACCTGGCCAAGGCATTTGACAATACCCCACTCGGGCACTGTCGACAAATTCAAGAAATTAGGTACAAACCTATATGTCACCTGGTGGACAGCTAAATAGCTTGCTAGAGTGTAGGGAGGGCAAATGGCAGATTAGTTTAAATGCTGATAGCCTCCCTGGTCTCAATGAGACTATTAATATAAAGTGTTTTTTTACATATGCAGAAGTTATAAAATTGTTATATTAGAAAAAAAAAATATATATATATACTTGTATGCATTTTTTATAACTGTGATGCACATACTTTTAGTCATTTATATTTATTTCATCATATGTAAGAAAAAAAATGTATGGCATGTGTTACTTTAAGAATTGATGATATTGAGTCATGTGATTTATGATTTTATTTAAAAAGGGTGGTGAGATTTATAATGTTTTTTCTGATGAAGTTTGAGCATTATTAAATCAAACAAAAGCGCTAAAAACATTCTTGGTGTCTGGCTTTTTTCTGTCCGTGGTTTCGAGTTTTGTTGTTTTAGGTACAAACCCATATGTCACCTGGTGGACAGCTAAATGGCTCTCAGACAGGACCCAGGAAGTTAGAATTGGGGAGTCCACCTCTACAAAGAGGCCAGTCACAAGTGGAGTCCCTCAGTGATCAGTCCTTGGACCGCTCCTTTTTGGCATTTACTTCTCAGAAATCAACGCCAATGTCAGTGGTCTCTGGCTGACTAAATCTGCAGATGACTGAAAATCAGGAGCTGTGATTGAATCTCACACTGACACAAATGTTCTCCAAGAGGAGCTGAGACAGAAACAACTGGTGTCAGAGACATGGGCTAAAACTAAATGCCAAGAAATGCATAATAGTATCCTTTGGGAAGTCATCCATCCCTGGTAACTAACATAATGACAACACACCCCTTAGAGTTGACCCAGTAGTTAGGGACTTAGGGACACAAACAGATGGTAATCTAGCCTTTGACCATCACATGTCTACAGTGGTGAGGAAGTCATTCTGTTGCGCAACTTACAAACAAAGGTATGGCATCTAAGTCCAAGGAAGTCATTGTTCCACTGTATTCGGGATTCATCAGACCTATCATTGAGTACAATGCCCCCTTTGGTATGTACCTAACCAGGCATATCCAACAACTGGATTGTCCACAGAGGTTCCTCACTAAAAGAATACTGGGCATAAGTAAAATGTCCTGTGCAGACCACCTCAAGGCCCTAACCCTGTATTCGGTCTCCTACAGGCTTTTGAGGGGAAATCTATGCCTGGCATACAGGGCACTGTCAGACCCCATTCTGATGAACCTCCTCCATATTCACAAAACAAACAGCACCAGAATTACCCATTCTAAAGACTTAAACCTTGCATGTGATATAAACAGGACCTGCTGGACAAATAGGTATGTATCCTCAGAGACTACCCCATCTATGGAACAGGTTCCCCATCCATGTGAAGCCGAGTTCCTCCCTAACCTAATTCAAGCGCAACTTGGACATTGGATGTAAAACAGGAATGTCATCCCTGGTTTGGCACCTATGTCTCTAATGAACACAGGTAACCTGTAAACGGTTAATCTCCCAGGCCCATGCTTACACTTATCAAGGGTATCAGAACTTGTCAAAAGATTTGGGATGCATGGCTAGGCTTAAAAAGGCCCTTGTGGTCATTAGCCTAGTAAACACCTATGAACCTATTCCTTTCTAGCCTGGTCTGTTTGGAGAAGACGACATCATGACTGGAATCTTTAAGACCAGGCCTGGAGTCACCAATAAGATATGCATTGGGGGGAACCCCAAATGGATCTCAGTCTGGAGAAATTTCGACATTATTCTGCTGACATCACCTTCTGAAAGGCTCCTTGAGAATCAAAGAACTTGAAGGAAGATGGCACAGAAGGTGGCCAGGATGATTGGTGACTGGGTCTATCCTGAAATACTGGGGAGTACAGCTGACCACTAGTTGGCTCCAGGGAGAAACATCAAAGTGGAGTTGGTAAGTGGATCCTGAACAGTTCCCCTCTAGATACATTGGAACATCTTGGGGTCTTCAACACCGAGCCTGATGTATCTGGAGAGCTTTTTTGGGACTTTTCTCTCTGCTTTTCTTTTCCCCATCTTTCTCTCTGCTCGTCTCTCTTCTTTTCCTTTTCGTTAGTAGTCTTCAACTTCTTTGACAAAGGAGTAGTAGTATCTGAAGCAGAAGAAGGTGGAACTTCTGCATGGGCAGAGAGAAGGCCCTTCAGGGCAAGTTTATTTCATCCGTCAGCAAATGTCCTGGCCCTCAAAGAGGCTCAGGATTCACATTCCAAATGAGCTAACCCTAAACAGTATACACAGAGAATATGAAGGTCCTGTTGAGGGATCTTGTGCCCACAGGCATTACATTTTTTACAGCCAGATGCCTTGTCAGCCATAACCGAGTAACCTGGCAAGAACAACAAGCACAGCAAAAAAAAAAAAAAAAAACACTAGGCATTTAGAACTGGCAAAGAAACTATAAGAGTCAACATTACGCTTTACAGACTAAACCATTACTAAAAACACACAAGAAAAAAAATACTGTAGTATAGTATTGGAATTATATCACTATTTTTTTTAAGAAGGGAGGAAGTAAGGTGGGAAGAGAAAACTCCAGAAAAAGCTATAGAAAGTCAACAAGAAAAGATATAAAAAACACAACTACAGATTAATTACACTGCACTAGGAAACAATATCCCACTTAAAAAAAAAAAAAAAATAGTTGTCCTCGGGGGGGGGGGGGGCACTTAATTCTTGAGCACTGAGCCCTTGCAATCATGTCATGATCGAATAGGCAGCAAATGAAATCGGTGGTATTCTTGGGAAAAGAGGGAATTATGGGTAGAGGAGGAGCCTGAGCCCTGGATCCAAGATCTTAAAAAAAATAGTGAGGTCAGATCCGATAACCCAACTGTTCAGTCAGATGGAAAAGACAACACTGGATGCATAGTTATTGTGTTCTTGTGATTTGATTTGTTTATTTATTTAACATCTGTTTACTGGGATAGTCCGACTGGGACAGAGCCCATTTTCAGTGGAGGCCTGGGAAGAGACACTCCAGATGCATGCCTTTGGAATGTGGGAGGAAACCCAAATGCACACAGACAGGAAATGTACACTCCGCACAGAAGGCACCCCAGCTGAGAATCGAACCAGGGAACGTCTTGCTGTGAGGTGGCAATGCTAACCGCTTCACCACTGAGCTGTCCAAGAAAGCATGTGATACTGTCAGCTGGGATTTTATGACTAGGGTAATGGTAGCATCTGTGATAGAAAAATAGGGTTAATAAGGAGGCCATAAGACAGGTTAGTAACAAGAACTAAGGTGGGAACATTCCTCGCTGAAAAGTTATGCTTGAACAGATGATCCTGGCAGGGATGTGCTATTTTCCTTTTGTTAGCTGCTTTATATTTAGAGCCATTAGCAACAAAAATAATGGACTCTTAAATTCAATGTTATAACTTTTATGGCAATTAAGAAAAGTTATCTTTACTTGTAAATGATATTACTCTGTACTTGATAAGTCCAGAAAAGGCCATTTTGGTGTTGTGAAACAATTTCAAGTCTTTTCAAGATATAAAATAAAAGATAAAGCAAAGGTTATAGTGGTAAACCATGTACCTGCACATGAATTGGTTCAACAATATTCATACTTAAAAAGATAAGATAGTTATACAGATTAAATATTATTCTGTTATGGCTGCTAAAGGTATGTGGGAAGAGTCTAAAAATATAACATAAAATTTGAAAAGCTGGAAGCTCTTGGTTATGACTATAGAAAGTAAGATACAGACAGTGAAAATGGCTTTAGTCCCTTCAGTTTTATTTACAAGGTCAGGTATATTTTTACCAATCACAGGAAAAGGTGTAGATGACATTAGAGTCCCAAAGGAATTCATTTAGGAAAGGAAGAGCAGCTAAGTGTGATAACTTGATTCTCTCCACAGAACAAGGTGACTAAGAATTACCTGGTCTGAAGGAATACTTCACATCTACAATTTAAGGTTTATATACCTGGTCTGAAGGAATACTTCACATCTACAATTTAAGGTTTATATACCTGGTCTGAAGGAATACTTCACATCTACAATTTAAGGTTTATATACAAATCTCAAGACAAAGTTTACAAATAAAAGTGGAGAGGGATGATAATTAAACTTGGGGCGGTCTAAATGATAAAGACCGACTAGGATTTTGGATGCAAATCCTTAAGGAGGATATTATCAGCAAAACAGAATAGAATACTATATTCATAAATTATCAGAAAGTATCCTAATAACTAAGTCAACACAAGAATGGAGAAGAGAGATTTTATCAAAAGGGATGACTTAGCAGGGCTATAGAAAATGGCCAAGAGGGGTGCTGAAATTTACTGCAGGAAATCAAAAGGAACCAATGTACTGGGAACAAACAATTTGGTAGGGGAAGATAACAGAGTAGGTTGAGGCTAAACAGAACAACAAATCCAGAATATCACACACACACACAATTATAATGCATGGAATACACCTAACATTATGAAATGGCAATACATGCTTAGAAAACGTGCCTATTACAAACGTTCATATCAGTGCATACTCACAACCAAAAAATTCATGTCATGGAACAAGGGTGTCACAATTAACACCAGTTACCTCACATTCATCAGAGTACAGAGGTAAGATGCGAGTGTCCCCTATGTTACTGTAATGAAGCTTTTTTTTTATTCTACTTCTACAGCGTCTGAAGAGTAAATACCAAGATAAGGCTATTTATGTAGAGGCACACAGATGAATCTGCTTTTCATTTTTTTTTCACTGATTAGAACCAAGAGTAACAAACCCAGTTTAAACAAGGGAATTCGCTAACTGGGTTAGGAAGAAATAAGATTATCATTTTAAACTCCACCTATAATATCCACTTACTAGATGATATTCCAATAGCAGGTTAAAATGTCAGGGTTTATGACTTGATGCGCAGACAATTATTTATTTATTTACTTTTTTGTACTACAGTTGTATTACATTTGTCTTTTGAGACCTGATGTTATTATTAAAATATATACATTCTGATTAATCCTATTTCAACTGATGCACTTAGGTTCATACTAGGCTATCTGCCCTAGGGCATTTATAAGCCTAGCCCGAGTGTGTGTGGCTTTCGCCACCCCTTGGAATGAGAATACTATGCCCATTTAGGGTTTAGTTTACTGTGCCTCTGTCTAGTAGTGACACAGAAATGACCCCGGGGTAAACCTACGATCTCCCATCCACTCGTCAAGATTTCTCTTGAAGAGAGTCAGTGAGGGGCTCTGCCTAACATGGACTGGGATTCTGTTCCAGAGTGTAGGGAGCCTCTAGGTTATGAATCTGTCCCTCCAGCACATCCTATTTATTTCTGTGTTCAGGTTCAAATCTCTCGCTCTCGTGGCTCTGGTGGATTTGGATTTTCTGAGGTGGAGCATGCCCATTAATTCCGGATTAGACATGGCCTTGTACGTCAGACATAGATCGCCTCTGAGTAGGCAGTATGCGACTGAATAGAGCTGGAGTTTCTTCAGCTGGGCAGCATATGACGTATGTTTGAGACCCTTGATCCTCTTGGTGAGGTACTTTTGGGGTCTTTCTAACTGCTGCAGGTGTCGGGTAAGGTCCCTGATTACTTCTTCCGTACTTAATGGATTACCACCTATGTGGTAATTTGTGGGTACTTTGTTTTTCCCAAAGGGTATGACTATACATTTTTTGGCGTTCAGTTTAAGGCCATGGCTCTGGCACCAGTTATCCGTTTCTATGAGGCCTTTCTGAAGGATGCTTGTGTCCGCTGGAGTACCAGTTATGAAGCCCAGTTTGCAGTCATCTGGGAACTTTGTTAGCCACAATCCTCCTATGCTTGCTTGCACCTCGGAAAAATAAATGCAGAACAAGAGGGGTCCCAGGACCGAGCCCTGTGGGACACCGCTTGTGACTGGCTTAGAGTCTGACATGGCTCCAGCAATTCTGACCTTGTGGGTTCTGTCCTTGAGCCAGTTTGCAACCCATCTTATGACATATGGGTTTACATTTAAGCTGGTGAGCTTGTCTATGATGCCCGAGTGGGGTACTGTGTCGATGGCTTTTGCAAGATCAAGGTAGGCTGTGTGAACTGCCTTACCCTCATCAATGGCCTTAGTGACGGTTTCAAAAAAGTCAACCAGGTTCAAAAGGCAGGATCTGCCCTTGACAAAGCCAAATTGGGTAGGATCCAGTGTCAGTAGGTCCCCAATGTCTTTGTTTATGAGTTCCATAATGATCCTCTCCATAGCTTTGCAGACCAGGCTCGTCAAGCTTATGGGGCGGTAATTTCCAGGGTCCGTAGAAGCACCTCCTTTGTGGAGTGGGACCCACTGTTGCTGTACGCCATTCTTTGGGTATGTATCCTGTAGTAAGGCTACGATTAAACAGCAGCCTTATGTGCGGGTTTAGTTCCTCTTGGAGTTCATGTAGCACGCAACCCGGGACACCGTCTGGTCCCATTGATGCTGTGTTTTAGCTTTGGAGAGGGCGGCTCTCACCTGGGAATCTGAGATGTCAGGAGGCTACACTCTGCTGGAATAGATATTTCTCCTTTTGGGGATTTGCACTGAACATGTCTGCCAGTATGTTGGCAATGTCTGTGGGTTCAGTGTATTTTTTTGTCATTTTGGGCTAACTATGAGCATATCTGGGAGTTTCCACCCAGGTTTCTAACATAACTAAAGAAGGCCTTGTGATTGTCTTTAGTGTCTTTTGCGATTTTTCTCTCAAAGTTGGCCTTGGATGATTTTATGAGTGATCGTAGTTTTTTGCTAGTATTGATCAGAGATGCCTTCCCTTTTGGGGATTTTGCTCTGTCATGTAGTAGCTTCCTCCTCCTGTTGTAAAGCTTGATTATGGCTGGGGTCCACCAGATAGGATGCCTGCCTTTGGGGGAATGGGTCTTGGTTTTATTTGGGATTGCATTATCCATGCATTCTTGAAGGTGTCCGTAGAAAGCGTTTATAAAGGATTCAGCGGTGTGGGCTGTGGTTTTCACTGGTCCAGGGGCCTTGAAGGATACCACTTCAGTCTTAAGAAGTGTGAAGTCAGCTTTTGAGAAATTCTTCACTGTGGTCTTTTGTGCTGGGGGTGGGGGCGGGATGTGGATTTCCAGTGAGATTAATTTATGGTCTGATCTCACCAATGAGGGGTATACTTCCAGTGTGGAGCATTGTGTCCCCATGTTTGTGATGATCAGGTCTAGTATATTATCTCCTCTTGTGGGAGTGGTGACTAGTTGTTCCATCGCATTTGAGTTTATGAATTCTAGGAACCTTTGGGCTAGGGTGTTGGGGCTTGAGTAATGCTCCCAGTCTATGTTTGGGTAGTTGAAGTCTCCCAATATGATGGTATTTGGAGAGACATTCATACTCTCCAGTGTCTTCAGGAAGGCTGAGTGGGGTTCCTGAGTTTGAGAGGGTGGTCTGTAGCATGCTACAAACTGTAGGGCAGTTTTGCCTATGGTTAGTTGCATCTGGATGGTCTCCGATGCTTCGTGCGTTGCCACTAACCTGGAGGTGTGGGTATCTTTGATGAATATGGATACTCCCCCTCCTTTTGTGGTTCAGTCCAAGTTTTGAGGCGAAAAGCATGATATGAGGTATAACCTGGTAGTGCTGGGGTGCTCTCAGGAGCCTTGAACCAGGTTTCAGTCACTGCACAGACATCGATGTTCTCCATACTGAGGAGGGCTTCGAAAGCGTGCATCTTGAGGTTTAGACTTCTGGCATTGAGCAGCATTACCCTTAGTTTTTTTCCACTTGTGTTTTCTAGGAAGGTGGGTTTGTCTTTTGAGCCTTGCCTAAAAAAGGCACTATGGGGGTGGCAAGAGCCTTGGCCAATATCCGGAAGCCCAGGTGTGACAGGTGCAAGCCGTCCCTTGTGAAGCAGCGTGGCTTGTCAAGCATGTCATCCCAAGCAGACAGACATTGGATCCCCTTAGAATGACACCAGTAATTGAGCCAATTGTTAAAGCTGATCATTTTGTCTTTGTACTGTGGCATCATTCTTGGTGAGGGTAAGATGCTGCTCAGGGTCAGGGTCATACCGGCCTGGCCTACATAATCAGAGAGCTCCTCTATGTCTCTTTTCATGTAGTCCAGGTAGGTACGTTTCAGGTCATTCACACCGGCATGGACATTGACTTGAGTCATATTTGTACTTGCTTTGGCGTGACCTGAGTGCTTGTGTTATGTGGCGGATTCTAGAGCCCAACAGGCAGCTTACTGTAACCTTTTCCTTGTTCAGTCTGGTGAGCGGGACGTCAGTGTGTCTGACTATGGAGTCACCTATTACAAGTGTATCAGGCATGTTGTTTGGCCTTAAGGGCTGTGACTGTTTGGCACACTGACTTTGTGAACTATGTGTTGCATGTACTGTGTTTTGAGGTAGTGGTTGCTTGGATGTCTGCTTTGGAGGCCTCTGTTGTTTTGGTAGATTTTTAATTAGAGCCTTCGAGTATGTTTTTGTGTGTTTATGTGTTTGGTTTGCAGTTGTGATAGGTCTATGTGAGACTGGGTTTGTGGTGAGTCGAGAGAGCTCAGCCTCCAGTTTTTCTATATAGTCGCATCTCTCACATATATTTGTATTTGTTGGGAGGAGGAGAGGGTTGTCTGTGTACATGAGGCAGTTGTAACATTGCCTCAAGATTCCCAGATTCACCAGCTGAATAGTGTAAGGGATTGCTGTGTAACTGAGTCAGAAAGGACCTATAGGGTAATGGGTATTCAAGGGGATTGAAGGTGGATGTAGTGCTTTCTTTTTTGTTTAAGAGTGTTTTACCTGTGTATAAATGCTTTAGGAGCAATTGCTGGGCTTTTTAGATAGAGAATAGACTGTTTAGATTGAAAGTAGAGCAGTTCTAAGGAAAAAACTGAAGAGTAGACTTTGCAGAGCCAGAAATAGTTTAAACTAAATTAACCTGTGCTGCCCGATGCTGCGCTATGGGCAACTTCGCGCTACATCGCGCAAAAGCGGATTTTTAAGCAGGGAACTTCAAAGAGCTAGAAATGGCCCAAAACGGCCAATTACTACAAATTTCTTGTGCTGAGGTCACTCCTTCAGGGACAGATAGGCTGCTCAAGGCTCCCCACTCCCACTGGTGAGCAAAGAAACTTCCTTCTATCCAAGTAAGGTAATGGGTAACACAGGAACTATCCCAAAGTCCAGAATACAGCAAAGCCTGTATAGGGGACTATTCTAGTCAGGGAAAGGCAGGAAACAAGGATATATATATATATATTTTTTTTTTCAATAGGGCAACAGGAAAATGCAGAAAAACAACAGTATATTAAATGCACAGGCTAGCACACTTGAGTGGGCAGCCTCAACAGTTAAATTAAACAAACAAGCTTTAACTTAAGTGCAAGTAATAAAAAAACACTAAATACAGTTAAATTAGCAGTTTAACTTTGTTTTCAGCAAGAAAGGAAGGTCGCACAGGTAGAAACAGCAAAAATATACTTATATCTTGAAAGTAGTCACTTTTTTCAATTCTCTGCTGCTAGCACCACTCTGCAGTACCACGAGGAGCTGTTGCTGAGTAGTATAAGCGAAATAAAACGCTCACAGGTGGATTTTTAAGCAGGGAACAGCTCAACAAACACTTACATTAAGAATGCACTTGTTTTTAAATTGGCTTCCAGTTATGATACAAAGGTTTCTGTGAGTATAACAGAAAAACAAGCAGATAGCGGTTAAAGATGATTATAGTAGTTCCCTGATATTTGATATTTTTGTATTTCCTTCTCTGATATTTTGGCTTTACAACCTAAGAAATTTATGATGTTTTTACAACGTACAGGTATATACAAATGGTCTCAGACTAAGATCAGTAAAGGATAAGAGAGTCTGAAATTATCTAAATAAATACACAATCATTACCTTTCAAGCATTAATCCTGATTTTGATAACATACTCATTCATAAAACTTAAAACAATCATTCCCTAAACATAAAACAACCTTAATAAATACTGCAATTAAAATCACAGAAAATTACATTATTATTTTATAAAAGTGCAGATAAGTGTGGCACAGTGGTTGGACTTGCTGCCTCACAGTGCTTAGCACTCCAGTTTGGTTCTTGGATGAGATGCCTTTTACATGGAGTCTGCAAGTTCTCCTTGTGTTCATCTGTATTTTTAATGAGGTCTCCTCCCACGTGCTAAAAGATCATTTAGCAATTCTCTAAATTATTCTGAGGTAGGTTGTGCGTGTGCGTATGTATATGTACTGCCATGAATTAGCAGCATTCTTACACCTGCTGCTTACAGGTATAGGCTCCAGCTCTCCAATGATCATGGGTATGATAGTGAGCATCAGAAAATAAAAATGAATGAATGAATGTTTCAGATACCTAGCCATTCTATTTTTACTTCTTTCTTTGGAAATAAAATGAATTCTCTGCGATTAAGGTCCATTAAGGTCGGCTACCTTGACCCATTATTTAATACTGCTATTTTTCCAATTCTGTCCTTACTCATTACTCCATACTACATTTATTTTCTTAACAGATTAATGCAAAAATAGTATCAGAGTATATGCTACTGTAGTGTCAGTAAAAACATTTTTGAAGAATTATGCTATATAGTACAACTATTTATTTATTTATTTTTTTATTTTATTTTACATTTGCTAAACGGGATAGTCCGACTGGATGCGAGTCCATTTACAGCGGCGGCCCGGGGAGAAAAGCTCCAAATTTTTATACAGTAGCGATAGATGTATACTGTAGGTAATGTTCTACATTATTTCAGATTAATAATAAACATAATAAGCATACTTATGCACACCTTATTTTGCAATACAGCTCAACAAACACTTACATTAAGAATGCACTTGTTTTTAAATTGGCTTCCAGTTATGATAAAAAGGTTTCTGTGAGTATAATAGAAAAACAAGCAGATAGCGGTTAAAGATGATTATAGTAGTATGAAGACAAAAGTTACGAGTTAGTCCGAAAGGGGATTACATTTTATAGTGGGAGTTGCTGAGTTTGTAGAAGTTCAATAGGAGACTGCATTAATCCTTCCTGCAGTGGGAGCTACTGAGTTTGTAGGAGAACAATAGGAGACTGCATTAAACTTTGCTGCAGTGGGAGTTACTGAGTTTGTAGCAGAGAATTATGAGACTGCATTTAACATTGTTGCAGTGGGAGTTACTGAGTTTCATAGTAGAGAATGGGGAGACTGCATCTACAATTCAGTTATGCAGTTACTGGACAGTGTTACTATGTGATGCATGGGCATAACCAAGATTTTAATAGGTGTGACTTGAGAGAATTTTTGAACTGTACAGTTGAGGGAGCTGTGGTTACAGAAGTGGGGAGGATGTTCCAGTTTTTGGCAATGTTGTGAGAGAAAAGAGCTTTTCCTGCGGAGTTACTGGCTTTAGAGATACAGAGGAGAGATTTATCTGAGGAGCGGAGAGGGCGATTTGTTGTATAGTGGGTTAGGAGTTTGTTTAGGGATGGGGTTTTGTCAGGATGTCTTACTATGTTGTAGGCTATTATCAGTTGTTGATAGTTAATTAGTTGGGGGAGTTCTAACCATTTGAGTTCTTTTAGTGCCTGACAATGATGGGTTTTGTAGTTACAGTTGTTAGCAAATTTTGCAATTTTATTATAGCAGGATTCTAGTTGTAACTACGCTATCGTCTCTATTACAACAATTGTAATGGAGGGAACGCAGTGCAAAACACTCAGAATAGCTGTTGAAATGTTTTTTAATAAAAATACATTCAGCTTACACAATCCACAAAACGGATAAAATGCACTGTTAGTTACTGTTAGTTTAGCGCTTTCACCTAACTGGCGTAGGCTTCATCAGAACTAATCAAGCCAGGTGTTTAATACCTTTTAAATAAACTTTTTGGCGCCATTTTTTAAAAAGATTTCTTAAAGCTATATACCAACCATATCTAAACACATAAAAACTATGCTAATGTAAACTATACATTTCTATCATACTCATATAATATATATATAAATTTATATATCTATATACTAAAAAATTGTTAGTATTCAGTTAATCATATCTTATTAATATATACTATAATATTATGAATATTAAAAGATTGTTAAAAAATTGTTGAGAAATACTGTGCAAAATATATAAACCAGTACTATATACATGTATTTGTCTGTGAAATTGTTATTAAAATTTTGAACCAAATTAATAACCTATACAAGTTAAAATAATAACATACTAAATTTGTATATTTGTATATTAAATACAAAACTTCCATCTCTATATATTAAATATTAAAAATATTGATAATATTATATAACATACCATAAAATATCTTTAAAAATGATTATATGTATCTCCAAATGTTATAAAAATGTTATAACAGATATTGTAAAACTTTTTACTGTGTATGCTTTTAAAACATGTTGAATCTTCATGAAAATATCCTACATTGTTCACATTTACTTATACAAAAGTGGTTTGATTGCAATGGTGTCATTAATGCCTGGATTGGTGGTGGCAGCAGTATACAACTGCCACCACACTTCCTTATAACTCAAAAACTCCTTACGATTACCCCCCTATTATTTACTTTAATATGTTCCAAAATCCCAAATTCAAACTTATGCTCATCACCAAAATTCATAACATGCCTATACAAGGCATTATTAGTATCCTTTTTCTTTATACTATAAGAATGATCATATATCCTTTTCCTAAATGGCCTCTCTGTTTTTCTTATATAGTATACTGGGCATTTTGAACACTTAGCCATATAAATAACATAAGGGGTATTACAATTACCCTTAGCAAAATGTATAACAGTTTTGTTAACATTATCCAAATTTATAAAGGCCTGTTTTGTTATAGACACACATTGATTGCAATTTCCACACCTCCTCGTTATATACTTGTTACTTTCTCCTTCATTTTTATTGTTATTGCCTCCTCCTTTTTTGTATTTATATTCATAATCTCTATCCAAGATTCTTTTTACATTTGGCCCCATCTTGTAAATCACTAAGGGTTTATCCCCCATAATTAGGGATAAATCATTGTCAATACTAAAAATTTGCCAATGATTATTAATAATTCTTTTAATGCTATTTACATACGGTGTGTAAGGAAGTACACAAGCCCTTTGATATTTTATCACATCCATGTTATTTGAAGTGGGGTTTATTAAATTATTTATATTTGGATTATTGCTATTTCTCAAACTTCCTAATAATGGTGTGTACCTTCTGCCCCAATTCTCTATAACATATTTTTTAACATCACTCATCATTTCACCATCATATTTCCTCTCCTTGAAAAGTGCTGTAATATATTCCAACTCAATTCGCATCTCCTCATATCTAGAGGTCATTCTAGCTGCCCTAATACATTGACCTTTATATACATTATAGAGCAGTTTCCTAGGATGATTACTGGTATAAAATAAATAATCATTAGAAAAAGTATTCTTTCTATATATATTTGATTTATAACCCCTTTCATCGTGAGAAACAAATGTATCTAAATATGCTATACCATTGTTACTAATATTATGTGTACAATATCCTGTTTTCTATGGTTGGTAAGGATAAGTGCAGCATACATGAGTGTAGAAAGTAAGTGAGTTTGGGCAAGTGTGATGCGTGCTTGATCAGATAGGAATTTCTTGTGTCTGTATAAGGTACCCATCTTTTTTATGGACTTTTTTGACTATTAGTGATATATGGGTGTCAAATAGTAGTTTATTATCAATAGTTACTCCTTGTAGTTTGGTGTTGTCAGTAGGGGAGATGTTAAGTGCCATAATTGGACGTGATGGTAAAAGAGGATTGGGTGATTTTAGTTTTATTAGGAGCAAATATGAGAAACTTAGTCTTGTTTGGACTGAGTACAAGTTGGATCTGGGTGAGACAACTTTCTACTGAGGTAAAGGATTGCTGGGTACGTTTCTGCAGAGTAGTTAGAGATGGCGCTGTGCAGATGAGAGTCGAGTCGTCTGCATATTGTATTAGAGTGGCATGTTGGGAGGACCAGTGAAGGTCGTTGGTGAATATTGTGAAAAGTAGTGGACCCAGTATTGAACCTTGTGGGACTCCTACAGTGGTTGGGAGTAAGGGAGATAGCTTGTTTTGCCATTGTATGGACTGTTGTCTGTCTGTTAGGTAGCTTTTTAACCATGCTATGGTAGATGGAGCAAAGGATAGGGAGGTCAGAGAGTCTAGAAGTAGGGGGTGTGATACCATGTCAAATGCCTTATATAGGTCTAAGAATATTGCTGAGATGTAGTAGTTGTTATTATTTCTGTATTGGTTAATTGTGTTTGTGAAAGAGAGGAGAGCAGTAGTGGTGCTGTGGTGTTGGCGGAAACCATCTTGTGTGGGAGAGAGGAGATTGTTAGTATTTAAGAATTGCATCACTTGAAAGTGAATGCATCTTTCCAAAATTTTAGCTAAGGGGGGTAGGATAGCTATGGCACAGTAGTTAGAAAAATCATAAGAGTTTCCACCTTTATGAAGGGGGAGAATGTATGATACTTTCCATAATAGTGTGATGTAGGATTCCTGAATGGATCGATTTATAAGGATGGAAACAGGGTAAGACAGTGAATCAGCTGATGTTTTTAAGAATTTGGCTGGTAGGTTGTCTGCAGCAAGGGTGGTAGGTTTAAGTTTTAATAGCAGTTTTTTGATAGTTGCAGTAGGGACAAGTGATAGGGTGAGGGTTGGGGTAACATGGATACACCAGTAACCTGTTAGTTATGCTAAGAAATATACAGTGATCAAAACTGGTATGTTTTTTAAAAAGTACAGTTGTGTACACTTAACATAAATATAGATGTTCGAGTGTATTCACTGTTGCATTCATCACCTGTGGGTTATCCCTGCTGTGGCAGCCCTCGGCCAGCCCGAATACCAGTCAAAGTTTTTCTGCGTCAGCTGCCGTCACTTGCTGTCTGATGTCAGATCATCAGTGCTATAAGGGAAGGCAGCCAATGCCATTACATCAGTTTTTCTGCCCTAACCAGTAAGAGGCCCAGGTAAAGTGGTCATGGTGGCTAAAAGCCACCGTCAGAAACTTATGTCTCCCTGAAGAAAGAAGATATAAGGGGGAAGGAGGGTGGGAAACCAGGACTGCAACAGTGAATACACTAACATTTACATTTATGGTTAAATGTACACAACTGCACTATGTTCTTCGTGTTTCACTGTTGCAGTCATCACCTGTGGGAGGATTCCCAAAGCTGAGGAGAGGGGTGGAAGGATTAGTAAGAGACCCTGGAATGGGTCAGCATACCCTGCAGAACTGCAGAGGCAAACCCTGTCCTAGCCTTAGAAAATAGAGGTGATGTTTGGTAAAGGTAGGGACAGACGTCCAGGTGGCAGCTTCCAGAATGTCCCTAGTGAGAACTCAGAGGAATGCTGTGGAAATGGAGGCTGCCGTAGTGGAATGCCATGCAATCTGTAGCAGAAATGGATACAGAGTGATATCCATTTGGAAATGGTTTGTTTGGAAAAGGGCTTCCACTCTGCCACTGGGGGTAAAGCTGACAAACAGTTGGTCTACTTTCCTGATGGGGTTTAGTATACTCCAGATAGCATTTGAGCTGTCTGTGCACATCTAGTGAGTGCAGAATTCTTTCCCCCTTGTTTTGAGGTTTGGGAAAGAAGGCGGGTAGATGTACGGTCTGGTTGAGAGTTACACTAGATACCACCTTGATCATAAAGGAGGGAATAGTCCTCAAGGAGACCCTGTCTGCATGGAAGATGATGAAGGGCTCAATGGCGATCAGTGCCTGAAGTTCTGAAATCCTTCTGGCTGAGGTGATAGCTAGGAGAAAAACAGTCTTCCAGGCGAGCAATCCAGTTCTGCTGAAGCAGCAGGTTTGAAGGGTGGTAAAGGTAGTTTTTCCAAAACATAATTCAGGCTCCAGGCTGGAGTGGGTGGCCTTCTGGGAGGTCTGATATTAGAAGTCCCTCTGAGGAATTGTTTAATCAAAGAATTGGAGAACAGGGGCTGTTCCATATCAAAAATGAGCTGGAATGGCTGAAGGCGTGTTTTTAATAGAGGAAGAGGAGAGGCCACTATTAAGTAGCTCCACTAGGTAGTCCAGAATAAGAGGGATGGAAGGCTGTGAGGTATTGCCCCCTCTGGACTGGCACCAGGAGCAGAATCTTTTCCATTTTTCTGCATAAGATTTTTTGGTGCTGGGCCTTCTGGGCTCTGTGATAATGTCTAGGATCTGTTTGCTTAACAGGGGCCCCTTGTCTGCCTTTATTAGCCATGCTGCTAGTTTGGAAGTCTGCAAGTCTGGGTGCAGCATCCCCCCCAACCTGAGTTAAGAGGTCTGAGATAAGGGGAAGCTGCCTGGGAGGCTGTAAGGTCAGGCTGCGCAGTAAGGGGTACAAATGTTGTCTGGGCAAATCTGGAACAATGAGGATGGCCTTTGGTCTCTCCTCCCTTATTTGATCAATACCTTGGGAATAAGAGGCAGAGGGGGAAAGCATACACAAAGAGGGTATTCCAGGGGGAGGTCAAGGCATCCATCTTTCATGCTAGGAGGTGATACTCCCTGCTACAGAAATTTTTTCAGCAGATGGCGGAGATGCGAAGCAAAGAGATACACATCCATAGTCCCCCACGCCTGAGTGATATGCAAAAAGATTTTTCTGTGGAGCTGCCATTTGTGGGGGTCCAGAAAGTTTCTGCTTAAGTGGTCTGCTAGGGTGTTGTTGATCCCTGTCAGGTGTTGGTCTATCAGGTGTTGTCCCTTGGAAGAGACTGTCAGCCAGAGGTTCATGGCTAGCCAGCGCCGAGGGTAAGATTGGGTCCCTCCCTGTGTGTTGCTGTACCACCTTACTGTGGTGTCTGTTTTGATAAGGAGAATCCCTGTCTTGAGATGGGGTTTGAAGGGTGTCAAAGCCTTTTGTACTGCCATCATTTCCTTCTGGTTGATATGTAAGGGAAGGTGCTGGGCATCCCAAAGACCTTGGATGCACCTCCCTTCTATGTGAGCGCCCCAAGCTAAGTCTGATGGATCGGTGGTAAAGTGGAGGTTGAGGAAAAGAGCTTTGTTCTTGGCACGGGCCCCCTGCCCACTAGAGAAACTCGGCCCATATACAGGGGATCAGAGGTAGAGAAGTCTCTAGAGGATGAGAGTGCTGACACCAAAGGTTCTTTAAGTACCACTGAAGTTTTCTCATGTGAAGTCTGATCATAGGAATTAGAAGGATGCAAGATGCCAAGTACCCCAAGGCTTTCAGGAACTTCGTCGCAGTGAGGTGACTTTTGTGAACCAGCTGGGTAAAATAGAGATGCAGGAAGCTCTGCTTTTCTGGGGATAGGAAGGCCATTTGGGATGCTGTGTCCAGCAGTGCTCCCAAGAAAATGATCTTCCTGGAGGGTGTTTGCCTTGATTTCTTCTAGTTGATGGTGTACCCTAAGGAGGTTAGGAGGGTTTTGACAAAGAGGAGGTCCTTGAGGAGCTTTTTTTTGCCATCTGTCTGAATGAGGCAGTCGTCCAAATAAGGGTAGATTAGTATAATTTTCTGTCTGCAAAAGGCTATGGCCAGGGCTAAGCATTTGGTGAACACCCTGGGAGCAGTAGATAGGGCAAAGGGTAGCGCAGGGAACTGAAAGTGTTATGCACCTGCTCTGAAGTGAAGGAAAATCCTGCAGGATTCCCTTGTGGGGATGTGGAGGTGGCATCTTTTAGAGGTAGGGTAACTAACCAGGCAATTTTTGTCAGCATTTTGAATTTGGGGACCACCAGGAAGGTGTTCGGAATAGATAGATCCAGGGTGGGGCAGCAAGTGCCCTCTATCCTGGGAACAAGGAATAGTCCAGAATAAAAGCCTCTGCCTGTTTGATCTGAAGAGGCAGGTACTACTGCCCCTAGGGATAAGAGAGCTTGGACTTGTTTCAATGCCTCTGTCCACTGATTATGAGGTAAGGGTACCCTCTTGGAATTGGGAGTTAGTAGAACGAGACTTTGTATACCTGAAAAATGATCTTTAAGACCCATTGGTCCTTTGCTGCAGAAAGCCAATTTTCTAAGCAGAGGGAGAGCCTTCCTCCTAGTATTTGGTGAGTGAAACAAGGGCAGAGGGGGGAGAAGGAGTCATTAAAAGTTTGTTTTCCCTAGAGGGCTGGCTTAGAACTCCCTACCTTTGGAGGGGGAGTGGTCCACTGTTTGGTTCTCTGCTGTCTCTGGGATATGAGTCTGGGTGGTCTGTCCCTGCGGGGCTTACCTTGGCCCTCCTGCTAGGTGCAGGAAAGGACCAGTGTTTTGAGGGAAAATTCCTGCTGAACCTAGGAGGTTGTAGCTGAAGGGAATCTTTTACTGTTTGCATAATTTTACTTTGTCTTCCATCTTTTTAAACACCTCTTCTGCTTTTACTCCAAACAAGCGGTCCTTATCAAAGGATGGATCAAGTAATTTAGATTTGACATGATCAGGGATAGGTTGTTTCTTCAACCATATATGTTTCCTAATGACAGATCCTGACACTGCTGCCCTGTTTGAGGCTTCTAGGGCGTCATATCCACAATATAAAGAATGCTTAGCCACTTGACAAGTAGAGTGCAGTAATTCCGCTAATTCTTTCGAATTGGCACAGTTCATGAAAGGTTGAAATCTTTTGTTATAATAGTTCCAAAGTGTGTTGTTGATATTTTAACATGTGGAATTGACAGTTGGGTGCTCTGATAACTAAGGTTGCACAGGTGTATACTTTTTTTACTCCATCTGTCCAGAACTCTGGAGTCCTTGTTAGAAGGAACAGGATTCTTTGCAGAAGTAGCCCTAGTTCCTTTAGGTCCTTGTGTAATGACCTCCGTGTCTGCAGCAGGATTTCTGTACAGGTATTTGGGAGAATATGGTACTCTGTAGTACCTGTCAGGTTTACTGCCAGCAAGTGGGAGGGCATCAGGAGTTAAATGGATTGATGAAAAACATCAACCACCTGTAAGATTGGAGGGATGGCCAAGGGTCTGCGCTGGGACAGCTCTAGAAACTCTCTTAGCCTTTTCTTAGACTGAGGGAAGTCCTGTGATTTCCAGTGGAAATGTTCCCTGAGGGAGTGAAGGGTTTCCCATAAGAAAGGATCTTCTGGTGGGGAGGCAGAATTAATGGATTCTTCTGTATCTCAATCCTCATAAGCAGTCAGAGGTAGTTCCTCTTCAAAATCTGAATAATTAGACTCCTCAGAATCCTGTTCTGTCAGTATTTCAGGAGAAATGTCTCTTTTAGAAGTTGTGGCCTGACTACCCCTGATAAGAGCGATAAGATCCTCCGCCATTTTAAGCATTTGAGTTTGGGGTGGTGGAGCAGGAGTAAGATGGTGGCTAGGGGTAGTTTTTATTAGGAGTGGCCTTGCCTCTAGGCCTCGGTCTGAGAGAAATGGTAGTCGGAGGATAAGACTTCATTTTTTTGTCTAGATTTAGTAGTGCAAAAGACCTCCTCGGAAGCCGGTGCCTGTGTCGTTTCTCTGGACCCAACCAAGGCAGAGACAACCAAAGGCTCGGAAGACAAAGAAGATTTCTGTGGCATACTGGACTCCGAAAGGGTCTCAGTAGAGGCCTGCAAAGATATTGAATCGGGCATCAGGGGCTGCGAAGGCACCTCACTGAATTCCGGAGAACTGACGACCTACTAAGTGGTAGAGTCGTTGGAAGGCTTAGCCTTGTGTGGTCTCTCTCTATCTTTATACTTATGTTTTTTCGGAATGTCTACGGATTGTTGGCTGACGGATGCCATTTCGGCTATAATAAGAGCTCTACGACAAATGGTTCTCATGTTAAAGAGGGAACACAACCGGCAACAGGGGACGTCATGGTCTGGGCCTAAACAAGTAACGCAGTATGAATGAAAGTCTCGGTGTGGTATTAGCTTTCCACAGGCGAGACAATTGTTAACTTTTTTGGACATCTGTTAGTGCAAGAAAAAAAGGATCCCCAACGGGGTACTTAGTTATAGACGTTTTCAGCTGTAATTTAAACTCTGGCAGCAACCGACCGGCACACTTGTGAACTGCTTCTGGTACGGACCCCATGGCTAGAAAGACTGGATGTAACGGTGTTGGCTGCTTTCCTTTATAGCACTGATGATCTGACGTCAGACAGCAAGCAATGGCAACTGACACAGAAAAACACTGACTTTGGTATTCGGGCCAGTCGAGGGCTACCACAAAAGTGATAACCCACATGTGATGACTGCAACAGTGAAACATGAAGAACATCTTCAATAAAACAAGTCAATGGAAAGAAGGCATGGTTACACATATCACCACAAACTATTCAGAATCATGATTCTTTTACATCTGCATATATTTACCACATCCAATGTAACTTTTTAACACTTGGTCATTGTAACTTCTAACAGTTTACTTAAAATAAGATGTCTGCCTTTTTCAGCATGTTGGCATAGCTGTAAACTATTTATTAATACTAATCTATGCTGGTGTGATTATCTTCATTTTTAGAATTTGTGGATTAATACTAACAGCTGAGATTCATTTGCACCGATTTCTATAAATCTTTTGTTTGATTCTACACTTTAATAAGACTGACATATAATGGCTACAAAGCATTTACTAATATTTCAATGGAAATCCAGCCCTTTACCAGTATTTCCATAACAGCCCTAATGGAATTATTTTAATGCTAACAAATTAAAATCTAGTAGTGCATCCTATTTAGATGTGCCCTAATATAACTTTCTAGCTGGATATCCCCAGTGTCTTATATTTATTTATCAAAATTCCTCCTCTTATATGCATTTCTTGTGGATTTTCCTTTTCACTTTTAATTATTTTATTTCCACCTTCCCGGCAATATTTACTGATGTGTGTTTTTTTTTGGAATCTTTTTCTCCCCTTATTGTCACTCTGACAGTCGTCTCAGTGCCACATGTCCTTCATTTGGTCTACAAGCATTCCAATCCACCCTGGTCAAATGCCTGAATTTGATCTGGGGTCACTAAGGACATCCGGGGGTGGGTGCTCTTGATCCACCCTCTTTCTTTCTCTCTCCTGCGGTTCCCATGGTTAAGTCTGGGGTGGGTATGTGATGTTTCGCCATGCCTCTGCTGCAGCTCAGCCATTTCCCCACCCTATTCCTCTTTATGGACATGCTCCCAGTGGTAATCATGTCCAGAGCCACCACCAGTGATTGTAGTCAGAGACACCAATAGGATTTGCCTTCCCCCATGGATGATAATGCCCATCCCTCTCTGCCCTTCTGTCAGTCATCCAAGCTGCAAATCGAACCTGGTTCAGCTGCACCACAATCATGGCCTTATCCCTCTACTCCATTGGAACAGCCACTAACAGATATAGCTGATGTATTATCTCTGAGTATAAAATGCACAATACTCAATAAAGAATCAAAAGGGGGCGTCTTGTATTAGATCAGGAAGCAATATGTGCAGTTTTATTTTTCTACAAGATTTCTCCCCTTCTGCCATGCTGGCCATCAAGCCTCCTCCAAATGGACTTGGCCCATTTATTTGCTAATGAGGTCCACTAAAGAGAGAGTCAATTGGAGTGGCTGTCACCTTGGCAGACATCAAGGCATGTGTGTGTGTGAGTGTGTGTGTGTGTGTGTGTGTGTGTGTGTGTGTGTGTGTGTGTGTGTGTGTGTGTGTGTGTGTGTGTGTGTGTGTGTGTGTGTGTGTGTGTGTGTGTGTGTGTCTTTCGGCTTATCCCAGTTAGGGGTTGCCACAGTGGAACTCCGGTCCGCTAATGTTTGGTAGTGGATTTCTACGTGCCGAGTTACCAGCCCTGATGCACAACCTTCAACGAAGGCAAGCCCATTCACGCATGCCTCCACACAGAAGAAAAATTAATGCAGCTCCCGCAAGCACAGGTAAAAAAAAAAAAAAAGTTCTCCAAGAAATGAGCTTCACTGCTGGACCAGTTGGAATGACTAGTGGACTTGCAAACCTGTCAGTGATGAAATTCAGGTCACAAAGAGCAGGGAGGAATCTTCACAGGAAGATGCACAGATGAGGCACTGTTTTATGATACTACCTAGCTGACTGGTACTAGGCCAGAATCCTGCCCTCCACAAAACCACGATGCCCACAAGCAGCAAACACATGCACTATCATTGACTATGGAAAAGCTACAGGTGTGTATGACTTGCTAGGATCATCTGCAAGCTAAATGCATGAAGTGGTATTGGATGCCAGTCTCCAAAACTAAGAATTATTTTTACTTGGAAGCACAGACCTGCCAAGTACTGGATGACTACCTGACAGTCTTAATCACTCCTGACAACCTGTCTTGCAAATCTGGCAAGATGTGGGGTATGCATCTACAGACAAACCTTTAGGTGGAGCTGGACAATACCCCAGCCATAGCAGACATCTGGTCTTAGGACAGGAAGGGTTTCTTGTACCACTAGAAACACTTCAAAGTGGAGGAAAAAAAAAAAAAAACAAGCACAAACATCTCTGGCCACCACAGGGCTATGAGAATGCGTTCTGTTTTTCTTCCCTGGACATTGAGGTGAAGTGTGTAATCAGGGAGAATGGCAAGAATGTATACATGATCCTCATCCTTGTGCTGCTGCACTCAGAAAAGGAAGAAAAGAAATTCAGTGTCACACATGGCAAAAAGGTTCACTTTTGGAGTGCCATACAAGAGACCCAGATCAAGCATGGCTTTTTAATCTAGAGTTCCAGGAGAGAACTGGAGACATGGCTCAAGGTATCTTCTGCAGATTATGAACCACAGAAAAACTGCTATGTTTGTCAACAGACCACTGCTAGATGAGCATAACCTCCATGCACAAGGAAAAGGACCCTCTAACTCCGTTCTTGTTTTGAAGTTACATTAGGGACTAGCTAATCTGATGGAAAAGAGGCAATGAAAGCACTCTCTCCCCAAGCATTCATGGATAGAGGTAATGCTCTAAGAATCAAATGATGGATGTGGAGCCTCCTCTACAGGACAGCAACATTTCTTCTCTGTGTAGCCTAGGTGAGCTACACACACATGCACACACGAGTACACAATGCACACACGAGTACACAAGACAGAGGAAGGGGGGGTTTCATAATCAGACTGTGACAGAACTAGCTACAGAAATAAAAGTTTACCAGAAAGGTTGTTTGGGCACTTTCTCCCCAAAGCATTCATAGATAGAGGTAATGCTCTAAGAATCAAATGACGGATGTGGAGCCTCCTCTACAGGACAGCGACATTTCTTCACTGTGTAGCCTAGGTGAGCTACACACACATGCACACACGAGTACACAAGACAGAGGAAGGGGGGGTTTCATCATCAGACTGTGACAGAACTAGCTATAGAAATAAAAGTTTACCAGAAAGGTTGTTTGGACACTGCATTGTATCTTATCACACGATGCCATAGCCTCCTGGTCCTCCCTTCAAGAGCAGAAGAGGTTTCATTAACAGCTTTCTTCAGAGGAGAGGGACAAGAGGATGACTTCTACTTTATGATGACCTCCCCTCACAGACCACATCCAAAGAAGCACTCATAAAAGGTTCACCTCCAAACATTATCTGGATGAGGTTAACATGAACCATATTTCTAGGCATGGGAGCACCAAGACATCCCTTTCCTGCAGGGCTAAAGCCATAAGAGCTATACCTTGGTGATGAATCTGAGTGTTGATGAAACTCCAAATCACAAAACATTTTACAGATAGTGATATACCCTTATAACGAAGCCAAAGAATCTGTGTGGACCCTAAATCCTTGTGTGTCAGGAGGTGTCCACCATGTCCACTGATACTGTCCAGGGCACCATGGTGAAGTATGGCATAAGCCATTGCAAGGTGACCATCTGAAAAGTAACAAATGTGCAGTTGAACTTCTTGATGTTCAGGATGGGTTGGAAGCTGTCAGTTACCTTTGGAACCAATGAAATGTGAGAGTAAACACATCCCTTTTCTGACACCAGGACAATCTCTACAACCCCCTCTAAGCAAAAAGGTCTGGAGCTGTTTAAGAGGTATACTGAACTGGACTGACCACCACTGAAACTCTTTCTGGGAAAGGCTAACAACAATGACCATATCCTGAATCCATGGGTCTTTTGTGATGTTTCTCAAAGAAGGTTCACAATCAGAATCCCCAAAGGGCAGCATGTGATGAACTGGAGACAGGACAGCACTGGTGGATACAGACTGACCATCTTCTTGAGGAACTCCCAGCAGCACTGGAAGTGTAAGGCTGCAAGATGCTTAAAGGCCTTCCTCCAATGCCAAGGAGGTCCTTCTCTCTTTTAGGAGCTGGGACAGTATGCGAGGAGGAGAACGTATGGTGGCAGGCAGGGGACCACATGGTCCCTAGACAGAGTAAGGGCCCACCTCCTCCTCAATGTGGTTGTCAAACAGGTCCTGGGATGGCAAGATTTTGCTTCCAAGTCTCTCCCTCAGGAATGAAAGTCTTAGCAGTGCCAAGTTACACAGACACATATCTGAGAATCAGCAAAATAACAATTACATTGGAGCATGCTGCATTCCATTGCCAAGACTACAGCCAGAGTATAGGAAAGACTATCACTTCACCAGGCTCAGAGATAGCCTGAAAGGTCTCCACAGCCTTCATAATCAAGTGGGACTGGAAATGGGACAGGGTCAGATAATCACTTAAGGGCCCTAAGCCCATTCAAGGTGTTGCACTCTGTTTGGTGAAAAGATGGCAAAATGATATGGTGTTTGCGGCTTGCAGTGGCTAGAGACCACAGAGGAGTCAGCATTGGGATATTTTGCTAGTTACTCTGCCTACTCAGTCAGCAGCGTATAAAAGGTATCAGTCTTTTTAGGGACCAAACAGGCACAGTAAAAGTACTTTCAGTCTGTACTGATGGCATCCCAAGTGAATGGCTCCAGGGGTAAGGACTGCCCAGGGTTCATTAGACTTTTTCCCAAATACTCTAGTAAATGTTTTGAGGAAAGCACTGGGGTTGCAGGCCAGTCCAAACTGTTCCTAATAAACCTTAGTGTATTTTTAATGGCAAAGTCATATGGAAAAGCTCATGGGAGGTGTGCTCACTGCTCTCGTCCATTTCAAGCCAGTTGTTTCAATACTCCTGAATCTCTGTGAGATCCAGAGATGAAGGGATACTGTAACTACTAATGCACCTACGATAAGGAAGTAAATATACAGTTCTCTGACATTCATTTCACCAAAAGACTATTCCAGTGAGTTTTGTGAACCTCCCTGAGGCTCTATAATGTCAGAAAATACTACATTAGATTAAGTAGTGGGAGCTTGCCCTTTGATTCTCCCAGGGCTATGAAGTACATTTTTTTTAAACTTGTGAAATTCACCAGAATCATGTTTGTTGATGAACTGAGTTTCAACAAAGCATGCCATATCCACTACAGAAACTGGAAAGTGTTTCTAGATGATGAAATAGCCAAAAGCAGCAGCAGGAGAGGTGAAGGCTGTGCCAACCCTGGGAGTGGGCTTTGCACACAATTCTTTGGTGGTGCTCCATCGCACCAATGATTCCAGGTCCCACCAATGAAACATATGCTTGATGTTTAGGCTCTGCGGAATACACCATGATGCTGGCTGTCCAGAAAGACCTCTGATTCAGTGTTGCTGGCAGGTCCTAGAAAGAGCGTCCCCTGCCTTGGAAGTACTTACCATCACGGTTGAGCTCAACCACTGGCAAATTCCAAGGGCTAGATGAACACTGGATATCTCTCAAAGGCGGGCAGGTCAAGAACAACTTTCTGACCGTTTTTCCTCATGGCAATGCTCTGACTTAAGCTTACAATTGTGAAGAGGAAGCCCCTCCTACCAGTCTCCAAAAAATAGCTCTCTGCAACTGCCATATTTTTGGGCACAAACTAGGCCAACCATTTTTCACTCTTTCAACCATTACTAGTCAGGTTGAAGCTCTGACACAGCAGTTATCCATACTATCCTCTTAATGGAGACAGCAAAAGAAATAGCAATTAGGATATTGACTAGTAATCTAACAGCCATATGGACAACTAACTGTGGTTTAGACATGCAAATGCAGGACTTAAATGTTGACAATAAGGGCTGAGATTCAAACTGCCCGAGAAGCAAAAAAGTAACCATCAGGCTATGGGGAGGAGTGTCATCATGCTCCTCTACATTACCTTACAGTATTTGCTGATACAAGCTTAAAAACATCCCCAAACTTGGAATTTTGCAAAACAAAAAAAGTATCATATTTTGACAGGCTGAGAAGAAGTGCCAAACTAAGGACCTGTCAAGGAGGGCTCAGAACATTAGATCAAGAAGACCATCAAGGAAAGGACACTGTAGCAATCAGCAACATCTGAATTTACACACCTATTAAGCTTTGCTAGTCTGCCCATTTTTATAACAGCTGTCCTATTCCCTTGTAAAGGCCATTTCATCATGTGGTTAATGCATGGAAGCATGAGGCTTCAAATAAGCAGTGCTCACATGCTCCTACATCAGCTCTATGAAGCAGACGACTGCAGCAAAGAAACATGGATATGGGAGATAAAATATGCAGCAAGTACACACAAATATATAACAAGTGAAAACCACAATCACAGCACTGCCTATAAAAAGAACAAGTAATTAACAAATTTGACCAAAAACTGATGTAAACAGAGGGTTGTATGAAAAAGTTTTTCTGTTACACTAACCTCTTTTTAAAGATGTGCCATTACAGTTTGCACACCTTACAGTTCTTACCTTGTTACTTTACAGAGGGTCATGGCAAAATAAATCACATTTTCAGTAGAATCACAGAAACTTACTCCTAGGTTGTGAGCAACACATTCCTCTGTACCACGCCATGTCAAAACCTGTCACCTACTCACCAAAGAATGAAGATCTGACCTGTAATGAATAGTATTTTTTTTTTACAGTCCAAATTACTGCCTCTAATATGTGTTAAGTGGAATATTCCTACAACATGCTGTAGAACTAGCTGCAGCCTTTATAGAATGGGCATGGGACAGGATCTTGCAACTGCCTTGTTGTTCTCATAATAAAAGGTAACACAAAGGGACAACCACTTGACAATACAGCTTTATTAATAAAGTAAGCTTTCCCTTTCAAGAAAGAAAAAAAGATCATCCAATTTTTGAAAGAATGAGCCCTAGTATTGCATCACAACTGTGAGAATATCTACAGTGTGCAGTAAATACTGGGTACTAAAAGTAAAACAAAACAAACAAACTTATTGGTTCAAGAAAAAAGATCAGCTACAAAAGGAGAATTAAGTTTTGACTGACAAAGTCTCACTATGAAACATCACATATTTAAGCAATAACTGACGACGTGGTGTGGTTTATTGAAGATTTACCCACGATTGGTGTGATTAAATAAAGCCAACCATGGGTAAATTTTAATATACCACAACCACGGAGTCAGTTATTGCTATTATACAATGACATTATTTAAGAAAAAAAAAACTTACTTTTCTTAATGTCTTTGTATAATGGCACATTACTGTTCTTCCGCGGCTGGTGGTATACTGCTTCCTTGTGCTGATGTACTGCACATGCGTATGGGACTTGCGTTCCCACACATACCCAGTACATCAATGCCTTGAAACAGAAGCAACGGAGAAAAAAAAAAGTCCCTGTTGCTCCTTTTTTTTTTTTTTAATAACATACCTGACTTCCCTAGTATTTTGTTCAAGCTGCCTCTCTGATATGTCCAGAGTCAGGGCTAAAGATTTTATTTTTATTTTTTAATAAATAAAAATAAAATTTAAACAATATACCAACGGAAAGAAGTCCGGGTCACTGGACCTTTTTCCGTTGGTATACTGTGAGATTTACAACGAGCACGCTGGTTGGGCTGGCCAATCAGCGTGCATGTTTTCGAATATTAATGGGAAGTCATTGTATAATAATGTTTAAATGATCAAGTAGCAATTAATAGATTTATGTTTTAGCAATCAATCACAAGGGTTATATGATGTCAGGCCAGTGCAGTTATTCACTACTTCCTACCTATAACAAACAGTGGAGTCAGGTCCAGCTACCCTCTCTCTGACTTCCCTGCCACACCATCAAATCAGCATTTATAGTTGCTAATCCAACAATCTAGTTTAGACTTGAAGAGTGCAAGAAAGAGGATCAGGAGCTTATTCCAAACTTAGGGATTCCTTTGAGAGAGAAACCAGTCTCCCAAAAGGTTCGACTTATGCAACGATTCAGGTTAGGATCCACTGAACAGTTACTGTTGGAACTGTAGTTGTATGAATAAGTAGAAGATTAAGCAACACTGGATCATTTAATCCTTGTAGGCTAGGCAGAGAGCAGTACAGATGAAGTCTATAGGAGAAAAAATAGAACAATACAGTCTTTGTGGTCTTTCTAGCTGAATCATGTGCTTTTAAAAGAAACGTACAAAAGGGGATTACAGTTTACTGGCCTAATAAAAGGGGATGTTTAGTGGGAACTTCCAGTAAATTATCACATGCAATGTAGAGGTTGAATAAATTTTACAAGGGGGTCAGCGAGTCAGTGTTTCATACTGGCTAGCAAACAATCAGATATGTTGTCCGGACCCATAAATCTAATGTTCTTGATTTTGAAGGGGGCTTCTAATACTTGTGCTATGGTAATGTTAGTAGGTGTGTGCTGCTGATCTGATGGTGTGGCACGGATGGCAAAGAGGGTAAAAATGGTGGTAAATTGAGCTGAATTTGTGAGGCAACAGAAGGGAAAAGTCTGTAACAATTATGTCTGCTAGCATATTAATTAGCAATATCCTGTGGGATTAGAGTGAGTTGTGTTATTTAATAGCAATACTGTGGAGTGCTAAGTTTTCTGACACAGCTGACGAAGAAATTGTGATTATCAATAGTGGTGTGGTCAAATTCAACTCAGACTTCCCTTTACAGGTTTTGATTTTTAGCCTTAGTTCCTTATTTTTTTATGTCCCTTTCAGAACTAGAAAATGTGCACTTGGGGGGGGGGGGGGGGGGCACTTTTTTTTCTTTTTGTAGAGTTTTTGCTTATGCTGTGGTTCTAACAAAAAAAGGGTGTTGTTTTTGAGTATGTCATATTACTTAAGACGAGTGAAGAGAAAGGTCTCAATGCAAGAAATTAAGATGAGAGTAAAAATTAGTGAAGTAAGCAGATGCTTTTTCTATGGAGTATTTGTGTTGGGGAGGGCTGTTAAATTCCATAACTTTGGAGGCAAGCACCAGGTAATCTGCACTGGGGAAAAAATCTCTCTGAAGAAGGTGGGATTCATGGGCATCTTTGTCTATGATCTAACTGAAAGTACTATGGCACAGTGGTCTGATCTAATCGGAGAAGTGATGCCTCCCAGTGTAGTGCACAATGGTGCTATATTCATGAGCACCAAATTAAGGTGGATTTGACCTCTAGTAGGGGACTGAAGACACTGATGTCCAGGAAGCATTATGCATATATACTTGTGGCATATGATAACCACTTTATAGAGGCATAAACTGCCCTGCAGGACAGCGTTAGGTTCAAAGGTTAAGGAACAAAGTTTGTGTAGGTAATTTTCATGGGTAGTGCTAGTCAGGGTAGATGTACTTGTAGTTACCAAGATGTGAAAAATTCTAGATTGTCAGCTTGCTGGATTTGGTGTGAGGTACTGGAACTGTGAATGAAGATGGACACACATCCACCAGAAGTGGTGGCATCCTCAATAAGGAGGGTCTAAATGCATGACAGGGTAGGTACAGACAAGATATTTTCATTACAATGGAACCATATTTCTGTAATCATGCAGGTGTAC
The DNA here is from genome assembly GCF_019279795.1 of Protopterus annectens. Taxonomy (NCBI): domain Eukaryota; kingdom Metazoa; phylum Chordata; order Ceratodontiformes; family Protopteridae; genus Protopterus; species Protopterus annectens. Next base: position 765,943,305 of record NC_056748.1, on the reverse strand, counting down.
ATGTTTTTGACAGTTAGGAAGGTTTCAAGGGTGATTATCTTTTATATTTGGCATTCTAGCACTAACTAGTGTCACCTTAGTGTAGGCTTGATTAGAATTTGTTAGGATGGCAGATCTAGTGCACCATCTTTGACTAACAAAGACACTATGGGGTGCACAAAGTGTCTTGGCCAGTATGAGGAAGCCCTGAGAAATAGACGGGCAGACTACCTCTAGTCTGATTGTCTACAACCTTTCTCCAGGCTGACATACACTGGACTCTCTTGGAGTAATACCAGTAGCTGGACCAAGTGTTGAAATCAATTATCTTTTGTTTGTATGTGGCATCATTTCTGGTGATGGCAGCTGCTCAAGACAAGTTGTGCACTAGCCTCAGAAATTATTACAGGTCACCAAACCCATGCGAGCTGCATACATGTCATATGCATATTTCGGGTAAAATTTGAGTGCTCTAGTGACATTATGGATCATGGCACCTAATAAGCAGCTGACCACCCGTTCCACCTAGTGAGAGGTGGGTCAGTATATGATCTTATGGAAACATCCATAGCTAGGGCATTTCTTTTTGATATTCAGTTATCTGCTGCCTTAAAAGCTTGGGTATGCAACCTTGGTGATCCATAAATGCTGTGATATCGTGAAGAGATGCCATATGGGTAAGAGATGTATGTATAGTGCTGAGGTTTAGGTTTATGAAAATCATGCCTAGAACCCTTAGGAGGCATTGGCAGATATATTTTTAGTATCTGGGTTTTATGATTGTGCTGTGTTGATGCAGTGTTGCAGAGATGTTTGCTTTAATACCCATGAGGTTTGAAAGGTTAGCCTCCAATTCAATATGCATCAATCATATAAAAACTTACTGTTAGAGAACAAAAAGCAGGTTGTTACTGAGCATAAGGCAATTGCTACACTGCCTCAGGGCACTTAGTGCTAAAAGTCTGGCAACAGAAAAGGTAATGACATAACCTCAGAGTGTGCAGAAAAAGTACAGTTTTGTACCTACCATAAATGTAGATGTCCGAACAGGATAGCATCTGCAGTCCTTACAAATGGGTTGTCCTGTCGTCAGGCAGCCCTTCGGTCGGCCGGATTCCAAAGTCTGGGTCTGGCTTCGGCTGGTGTCGCTCTCACCCGACGTCATCTCTGCTGGTCTTCGGGTATAAAGGCATCAGCCAACGCCATTTTCCTCAGTGTTTCTTGCCCCAGATGCCAGTTGCCCTCTTGTAAAGCTAAATTTTGGGAAATGCCAATGTTTCCAAAAGGTAGAAGGCAAATACAAAAATAAACATGTATGTACATATATACAAACAAATACACCATAAGAAATCCCCCCCTAGCTAGCTATAAGGAGGGCAAATACCCTAGGAGTACCACAGAGGGGAAGGAGGGTGGGTAATCCTGACTGCAGATGCTATCCTGTTCGGACATCTACATTTATGGTAGGTACAAAACTGTACTATGTCCTTCAAGGATGCATCTGCAGTCCTTACAAATGGGTAGAATACCATAGCCAAACTAGGGGAGGAGGTTGAAGAATTATGGTGTAGTTAGGATCCCTTGTAAGACAGCAGTGGCGAACCCTTCTCGGGATCTGGAGTATAGAGGTAAGTTATAATGCTTGGCAAATGTATGCACGGAGGTCCAAGTAGCCGCCTCAATAATGTCCTTGGTAGCCACTCCTCGTAAGAATGCTGTGGTAGTGGCAGTAGCCCTTGTAGAGTGAGGCCTTATGTTCTGTGGAATTTGCTTTCCATGGTAGGAGTAACAGAATCTGATGCAATTTCCTATCCACTTGGAGATTGTTTGTTTGGAAATTGCTTTTCCTTCCCTTCCTGCTGCGTAGGCTACTAAAAGCTGGTCTGTTTTCCTATTGGCCTTAGTTCTGTCCAGGTAGTAGCGTAACTGTCTATGTACATCCAAGGTATGCAGGAGTCTTTCTCCCCTGTTCTGTGGATTGGGAAAGAAGGTAGGTAGGTGGATCGCTTGGTTTAGAGACACTCTGGATATCACCTTAGGCATGAATGTAGGGTTAGTTCTCATGGATACTCTATCTTGATGGAAGATTAGGAAGGGTTGTACTGCCATTAAAGCCTGTAGTTCTGAAACCCTTCTTGCTGAAGTAATTGCCAGGAGGAAAGCAGTTTTCCAGGATAGGTGTTGGGAGTTCTGCTGTTGCTGCTGGTTCGAATGGAGGGAGTGTCAGTTTTTCTAGCACAAAGTTCAAGTCCCATGCTGGTAATGGTGGTTTCCTAGGAGGTTTTACATTCTTAATTCCTCTCAGGAACTGTCTGAGTAGAAGGTGAGAAAACAGGGGAATCAAAGCTGTATTCTGCAGAAATAGCTGATGCATGTATCTTGATGGAGGAGTAGGACAGGCCTGCATGGAGAAGCTCTGCCAAATACTCCAGGATGTTGGCAATATCTACCTTTGACACATCTTTCCCTCTTTTAGTACTCCAAATGACAAATCTTTTCCATTTTCCTGCATAGTTCCTTCTTGTTGAAGGTCTGCGGGCCTCAAGGATGATGTCTTTAACCCTTTGAGATAAGTCTGGGTTAGTTGCTGTCATGCAATGTTCCAGGCAGTTAGTTGCAGAGTTTTCAGGTTGGGATGTAGGATGTTGTAGTTGCTCTGAGTTAACAGCAAGGGGATCAGGGGGAGTGTCCACATTTCCCCCCGTGAGATGGTCCTCAATAATGGATACCAATGTTGCCTTGGCCAATTTGGGGCTATCAGAATTATCCTTGGACGTTCCTCTTTGATTTTCAGTAGTACCTTGTGCATCAAAGGAAGAGGTGGGAATGCATATGCTGTCAGGCCTTTCCAACTGAAGGATAGAGAGTCCACCTTCCAAGCAAGTGGGTGGTATATCCTTGTGCAGAATTTCTTGAGCTGGTGATTGAGCGGTGATGCGAATAGGTCTATTTGTGGCATCCCCCATTTCTTTGTGATGGTCTTGAAGATGTCCGGGTGTAGCATCCATTCGTGAGCATCCAAGGTAGTTCTGCTCAACATGTCTGCTAGGATGTTTTCTTTTCCTGGTACAAATATAGCCTGTAACTGAATGTTGTAGCTCAGAGCCATGTCCCATAGGTCCAGAGTCATTCGGCATAGGGGATATGAATGAGTGCCTCCCTGTTTGTTGATGTACCACAAGACAGTGGTATTGTCTGTCCTTATCCTCAAATGGCCTTCTTTGAGGTATGGTCTGAAATTCTGGATTGCTAGTTTTACTGCCAGCATTTCTTTTTGATTTGTGTAGGTGTAGCTGATCTGGAGTCCATAAGCCTTGAATGCAGTGGTCCAGCATGTGAGCCCCCCAAACGAGGTCTGAGGCGTCCGTTGTGATGGTTTGGTTTACTTGTTTGTTGTGGAAGGACAAGCCTGGATTTGACTGGCATGCCTGAGCCCACCATAGGAATTCTTGCTTCAGGCATGGGATTAGTGGTATTTCGGTTTCTAAGCTGTGCTTGTGTTGAGACCATAAGTTCTTCAGGTACCACTGTAGCTTTCTCATATGCAGTCTGGCATGAGGAACCAGTATTATGCAGGAGGCCATGAAGCCCAGGGCCTGCAGTACTTTCCTTGCTGTTAGTTTGTCTTGATTCGTTAATGCCAGGAAGTAAAGAGGTAGTTGTTCTTGCTTTTCCCCTGTTAAGAATGCCATCTGTTTTACTGTGTCCAGTTTTGCACTCAAGAAGGTTCTTGTTTGGGATGGTATCAGTCTTGACTTTTTTAGATTGACTGTGTATCCCAGGGCTTGAAGTAAGCAAATGACCCTTTGTAAGTCTTGAGTCAGCTTGTGTTGGTTGTCCGCTTGTATCAGGCAGTCGTCCAGGTATGGATAAATTTGGATTCCCTGAAGCCTGCAATGAGCGATTACTGATGCCAGGCATTTCGTGAATACTCTGGGCGCAGTAGATAAGCCAAAGGGCAATGCTGAGAATTGATAATGCTCTGATCCTGCAAGAAATCTGAGGTATCTTCTGCAATTTGGTCGTATGGGGACGTGCAGGTATGCCTCCTTGAGATCTAGAGTAACCAGCCAACACTCCTTGCCCAGCATGGGAAGAAGTTGCTGTAGGGTCAGCATTTTGAATTTTGGAACAATGATGAATGTGTTCAAAGCGGACAGGTCGAGAATAGGTCTCCGACTGTTTTCTTTTCTTGGTACTAGGAAGAGTCTGGAGTAAAATCCCTTGCCCTTTTCTGTGGGTGGTACCCTTTCTACAGCTCTCATTTTTATCAATTGAGTTATTTGTTTTAGAGCTTCTGTCTTTTGATTTGGTGGTAGGTTTGGCATTCCTCTTTTTACTGGTAAGGTGTGGAAATGAAACCTGTAGCCTTGATCTATAATTTGCAAAATCCACTTGTCTCTTGTGATATGGTGCCAGTTCTTTGAAAATAAGGCTAGTTTTCCGCCTAAGGGTGCTGCAATCTGTTCCCTGTTGGGCGGTGTCAGAATCAAGTCACTGTAATTGTGTTGTAGAGGCGGTGGTAGACTCTGTGCCTCGTTGGTTATTGCCTTGCCAGTGACGTCCCCTATAGGCACCTCCTCTGGATTGATTTCTGCCTCTGGAGCGTCTAACCCTGCCTTCTCTGAGATTTAGAGGAGTCTGGAAAGGACCAATTTTTGGAAGGCCAGTTCCTGCTAAACCTTGGTGGCTAAACCTGTAAGAAATCTTTAACTGTTTGTACAGATTTTGCCTTCTCTTCCATTTTCTTCATTACTTGTTGGGCAGAGGAACCAAATAGACTGGCCTTATCCATAGGAGCATCTAGAAGCTTTGTTTTAACATGATCCGGTAAGGTCTGTTCTTTCAGCCATGCATGCCTTCTTATTACTGTACCAGTCATGGCTGATCTAAATGAAGCCTCCAGTGCATCATAGCCACATTTTAACGAGTGGTTACTAACCTGTTGTATGTTATTGACCATTTCTAGAACATATTTCTTATCTAAAGAATCATCAGAAGACAGTTTCTTAGTTAACTGATCTAGCATAAACTCTTGGTATTGGATCATATGAAACTGACAATTCAAAGCTCTAGCTGAGAGAGTAGCAGAGGTGTATACTTTTTTACCCCATCTCTCTAATGACCTGGATTCCCTATCAGAAGGGAGGGTTTTTTTTGCTGAGGACGCAGCTACTGCCTTAGGCCCCTGGGAAATAGTCTCAGGGTCTGCATGTGGAGCCTTGTATAAGTGGTGATGAGTGTCCGGAACCCTGTAAAACCTATCGGGTTTGGTAGGGGCTGGAGGTAAAGTATCTGGAGCAGTGCAAACATCATTAAAAGCATCATCCACTATAGGGAGAACTGGAGGTATAGCTAAGGGCCTATGTTGAGGTAAATGTAAAAAGGTCCTAAGCCTTTTTCTTGAGTCTGAGAAATCTTGTCCTTGCCATTGGAATTGTTCTCTCATGGCATGTAAGGTTTCTCCAAAGGAAAATTCCTCTGGTGGAGAGGCAGAAGGAATAGATTCTTCCGCATCAGAATCTTCATATGTAGAATAAGGAGCCTCAGGATGGTCTGCATCATCTGAATCATCAGAAGAGTCATCTGAGGGCACTGTCTCAGGGTGTTCTGCTCTGGGTCTTTTTTCTGGAGGTTGAGAGGCCCTGTCTGGGTGAGATTGGGATCCCCTTATTAAAGAGATGAGATCCTCTGCCAGAGTAAGCATTTGGGAACTAGAGCTGGGCCTGTGAGAGGGCTTAACAGGCACAGACTTAGCCAATTTGGCTGCTTTAGCCCTGGCAAAGGCCTTAATAGACATGGCTGCAGGAGGCCTAGCAGCACCACGTGCTGGAGTAGAAACATCCAAAGGGATGGTATCCGATAATTCTAGGGAACCCACATTGGTAGGTAAAACTTCAGTGGCCGATTCCACTAGAGTAGAAGGGGCCTCAGTAGTAGTCATGGATTCGGCTGAGGATTGAACCGTTTTCTCGGTTTCGGCCGAAACCGAGACACTCGCGGTTTGCTTAACCGTGGTTTCGGCCGAAACCGCGGACCGCGAGTGTCGGTCCTTCTCTTTGCGTTTCTTAACAATTTGTGCAATCGGAGGATCCGACGGCATAATGTACGCAAAATCTGAACCGAAAAACTGTTCAGCAAACTCCGACCGACGCCTAAGCGTTCATCGGTTGAAGGAGGCACAGGCCAAACAAGCTGCTACGTCGTGGTCTGGGCCTAAACAAGGTAAACAGTAAGAGTGGAAATCTTTATGAGGTATTTGTTTCCCACAAGTTAAACAGTTGTTTACTTTTTCTGACATCAGCTGAGGCAAGAAAGAGTCCCCAATGGGGTACTTAGCTTTTTCGAAGTCTTCGAAGTAGTATTCGGTAGTAATCTCTGGATCTGACCGACCGGCACTTACAAACAGCTTCTGCTTCGGGCGCCACGCAGCAAGAAAGACTGAGGAAAATGGCGTCGGCTGATGCCTTTATACCCGAAGACCAGCAGAGATGACGTCGGGTGAGAGCGACACCAGCCGAAGCCAGACCCAGACTTTGGAATCCGGCCGACCGAAGGGCTGCCTGACAACAGGACAACCCATTTGTAAGGACTGCAGATGCATCCTTGAAGGACATCTGATGGTACATTAAATTTAGGGGTAGTTTCATGAGAATTGTCTATGTGGGGGATATTGTTTTGCTGTTACAGTAGCTAGGTTAAAGAATGTACAAATAACTTCTTATGAAAGTTAAAGGAGAGACAGAGTTACAAGCCATAAAAGTTTTAAAATTATGTCCAAGGCATCTGTGGTCAATGTTTGGGTTTGAGGAATTATCCTTAAGGGGAGGCCCAGATTGTTGGAGCCGGCTTTGGGACCACAAATCAAACTCTTTCCTGAAACAAGAGAGAAGTTTTACTCTGAAGTTGAGGGTCTGAGTGCTGGCACCACACATTCGTGACGTACCACTGTAGCTTCACGTGGAGTTTGGCAAGGGGGATCATGAGGCCGTATAACCCAAGGATCTGAGGAACTCCTGTGGCAGTGAGGTGGCTCCTGTGAATACGTTTTTGGAAATACTGTGTTAGAAAGGTTACTTTCTCTGGGGAAAGGAAAGCTTCATCTGGTTCAAGAGGGTCTCCCAACACGTGACCATATGGAAATGGCAAGTTAGGCCCCTCACAGCCAGGGTAGCAGATGTGTAAACTTTTTTTTCCAAATCTATTCCAGGGTCTACTTTCTTTGTCTGTTGGAAGGGGATTTTTTTGAAGTGCAAGTTTTAACTCCCTTAGGATCCTGAGTCAACACTTCAGGATCCACTACAGGGATCTTCAAATGGTGGGAATACAGGACTCTCTAAAATCTGTCTGGTTTCCGAGCAATGAGTGGGAGGGAGTCTGGCTGCAAGGAAGTGTCCAACAAGACACCATCCACTACCTTTAAGACTGGAGGAATAGCAAGAGGTTTATGCTCAGGAAGATTTAGGAATTTGTTTACACTCTTCTTTGACTGAGGGTAATCCTGAGCTTCCTATTTGAAGAGAAGAGCCCAACAAAGCCCCCAGAAACACAATCCTGTTCATGGGGGTGGTCTGAGACTTTTGGATATTAATGGTGAACCATAGGTTGGCTAGAGTTTTTGGGGTGTATAACAAATCCGATTTGAGCTTTTCTAGACTTGTTGCTTGAATTAAGCAGTAATCTAGGAAGGGATAGATCTGAATGCGTTTTGACCTGCAGAAGGGATTTTATGAATATGCTGGGTGCAGTAGACAAGCCAAAGGGCAGAGCACAAAACTAATAATGCTTTGCATCTGCTCTAAAGTGTAAGACCCTCCTGTGACTATGGCAGTTGGAGCCTGTAGGCCTCAGCTGGGGCAAACAGGAAGCAGCCTTTTTATGTGAGGCCTTAGGATTGGGCCTATGGGCAATGTCAGCTCTACAGCTAGGACGTGGATGAATGGCTACATCCCAAGTACAGTGAAGTGAGGTAACCTCCTGATGATGGGGGGGACTTTGGTCTCTCCTTCGATATACAGAAACCAATAGTCGGAAGCCAAAATCTGCAGAGCAGCTCTGGTCTCAACCGACGAGCTATGTCCTTCAGCTTGTGCAAATACAGAGGGACCCAGCAGCATATCAGACTCCAACTGGGTCTTGATAAGAAGCGTACGCCACAACCTCAATTGTCAGATGTGACTGCAAGTGTGTCCCACCTACTTCAATGAGAACAAGCCTGGGTGGCTTGGCGAATGACAGTCACCCTACCGTTTGCTTTGGACACTTCTTGCACCTGGGGAGACCAATCTCAGCTCGACCTTGGATGACATGGTACAAGAGAGCCCTAATGATTCAGTGAGGTGCTGAGCTAGAATCTCAGACTTATGCTTGACCGTCCTACTGTTAAAGTGAGCACAGAACCAAGTTAGGTATATTGTGTTCTGGGTCTAAACAAGCTACACAAAGAGAGTAAAAGTCCCAAGGTAGTATCTGATTCCCACAGCAGATACAATTAACAACTTTCGCTGATATTAGTCAAGACATATACAAGGGGTACTTAGCTTTAGACAACTTCTTTCTCTGGTGTAGACCGACCAACGCACTGACTAAAATTCTGCTTTGGGCTCCGACAGCAAGAAAGGTCTGAGGTTATAGCACTAGTTGACTCCCTTTATAGCCAGATGTCTTGATGTCGGTCAGGATGTCTGCCACTTCATGGAGGGGGAGGAAATTCTCTGTTAGTCAGGCCGGCCAAGGAATTCTACCGCAGGAAATCCCATCAGTTAGGACTGGGACAGTGAAACAAAAAGAACATCTAATATTGTCTTGGCCAGAACAGAGTCACAACAATGGTCTTTGGAGATTCCATCTGAATCTTCAGAATGAATTACCCTGGATATTAACAAACAGAGTAGAAAAACATGCAGGAACATTCCTGCACAAGGAAAATAAAAAAAATCTGTTTTTAAGGCCTTTTAGCACGGAACCCAGGAGCAAAGTTTTGGCAAATGACTGCTGTGAGTGGAGGCAAAAAGATCTATTTGATGTGTTCCCCACAGCTGGATCAAATCCTGGAAGAAACCACAATTCAATCTCTATTTTTCAGGGACTGTCGTGGTCCTGCTCAGCTTATCTGTCACAAGATTTTGCTCCAAATGTAGAAGAGTGAAATTGTACTGAAAAGTTATATCCCAAGCTACTACAGTTAGTCTGCACAGAGTTTAGGATCTGGTCCTCCCTGTTAATGTAACACATCAATGTGGTATCATCTGTAAAAACTTGTAAAGGAAAAACAACACGAATTCCCACAAATCAGTTTAATATCAGAATCAGTCTTAGCGCCTCGGCCACAACAGCTTTCAAAGAGTTTTTTTAAAAACTTGTAAAGGTCCTGGAGACCACAGATGATTGAGTGTTGATTGCATTTTTAAGTGCAAACATCTCTTTTACATTTGTGTTTTGATCTATCTTTTCTGTTCCAAAGATCCTTCACTTTTTTATCCATAGAGACTGCTCTCTAAGCAAGTCTGAGGTGTCTGTTGTTATAGACTGTGCTGGAGCTGGAAGGGAAAATTAGAGACCTGTATTCTGATAAAACTGGTCTTGCCACTGCAAAATCTCCCTTTTTGCACGCCCAAAGACTGGAATCTGGAATGTCAGGGATTGCTGACATAGCAGTACCTTGCAGATTTTTTGGTACCACTGAATATTTCTCATGTGAAGTCATGCTAGAAGAATCATTAGACACATAGATGCTGTGAGACCTACACTCATGATAAATTCCAGGTTGAGTCATCTGATAAGAAAAACTCAGGAGCAGATTTAGATACAGTTCTACTTTTTCCTGTGGAAGAAAGCTGCTTGATGAGGCATCTAGAAGAAACACCAGGAAAATAATCCCGTGAAAAGGAGTTAAATATTTTCTATGCTGTCCTGGAACCCTAGTCTGTGTAGGAGCTCTCTTCGCCAAGTGAGAGATTCCTGTCACAATGAAAAAGACTGCAAAGATAAGCAAGTTGTCTAAATAAGTTAAATGTGAATACCCTGCAGTCTGCATTAGGCTATCACTGGAGCTAGGCACTTTGTAAACACCCTTGGAGCAGTGGATAGGCCAGAGGGTAATGCAGACATCTAATAGTGTGATCCATTCACAGAAAATCTAAAGAAACACCTGAAATCTGGAGCTGTATTAATATGATGAGCGTCTTTTAAATCTTAGGTCACACAAAACTTGTGGGGAACAAATGGCAACAGGTTATAAAAGGAAAACATTTGAACTTGGGCACTGTCACAAACTTGTCTAAAAAGGAACAATCCAGAACTAGTACTGCATGAATCTTCTTTCTATGGCACCAGCAAGATTCTTGAATAAAAACCCTTCTAGTTGAGGAAGAGGTCTACTGCTATCATCTCCTAATGAGCAAGTGCTGAATAACAGGAGGAAAAAGATGAGTGTAACCTGGTGGATGAGGGTGGATCCCTTGAAAAAGGGAGAGAATCCCCACTGCCACATGTAATCTTAATGAATTACTTTCAGAACCAATTTGTCTGAAACTATCTGTTGCCAAAGAGAGAAAAACAAGGTTCACACATTCTGGAAGGATTAAAGGTTTCACAGGGTGGGAAAGGAGAGGGGAGTCTATTCGACAGCCATTCATACATACTAGACTGTCCTTTGTTCAGGGGGTCCATCTTTCCTTTTGGAACTCCACTGCCATTGCTTTTTAAAAATGTTCTTACCAGCAGCTTGCTGTTCTTGTTTATTTTACTTTTTTGAAAAGGGTTGTAGAGATAACATTAAACCCCTTGACAGACTTAGAGAAGGAAGAATGAAAAAAATCTGAGAAATTCCTTGAACCAGCTTACCTCACAAATCACACTTTTTAGGGACCTCTGCCAGCAGATGGTTCAATAATTAACACTCTCTCTATGGAGAAAATCAAATTTTCTGCTTTAATATTCTCAGGAAGGTTTTGAGTACTCAATGAAGTAAACCTCTTCACAACAGTTCATGGCACGAGCCCTGGAAATGGCATCAGCAGAATTACAAGCATATTTCAAACAATGGGTAACCACTTGAAAAACAGAAGCAGTTCATTTACCAAAGGTAGTTTTACTCTTAAAAGAGGAAACAGATAACATAGTACTTCTCATGTTCTCATAAGATGCAAGCCATAGACTTTAACTTACAGGACTGAGACTTGAGAATTCTAAAAAAAGTACTACAGAAGAATACACTTTTTCTCAAATCTATTAAAACTTTCCCACCTTTGTCAGAAGGGAAGGGGGTCTGGTATTAACCAAATGTTGAGCTGCAGTTGGGGTCACCAAAGAAATCACTGCAATATCTGATCTGAGATTAGTACATAAAAACGTACAAGACTGCGGAGCTTTACACAATCTATTTGCTTTTTGGGGGGCAATAGGCTGGTTGTCAGGCAAGTTACAGGCTGTAAAAATACATTCTCCACTGCTGAAAGAACATGATGAACTGGTGTAGGTTCAGGTAAATTCAGTTACAATGAATCATAATATTTCTTCACAGACAGTGGAATGTCATTATGCTCCCAATAAAACAACGGATACATTCTGGAAATATTTTCAGAAAAAGAGAATCCTTCAAAGGGACTGTCAGAAATCGCACTTGTCCCCGAAACCTGAATCACAAACCTGAGGAGAAAAAAAAGGCAGAAGTTGCTCGTTCACAATGAATTTGTGGTTCAATTTCTTAAACCTGTTCAGAAAATGAAGAATCCCTTTTTCCCTTGCCAGAAACAGCTAAGCTGGAAGGGTCAACAGTATTAACTAAACCCCGATCTAAGTTCATTAAATCACCCCTGTCCACAGTAAAACAGGCAGGAGACGACTTGTGTCCAAGCTAACTCAGTCTCAGCTAAAATGTCTCCGCCTCAAGGGTTAGGCTATACAATCTCAAGAGCCAGAAAAGGGAAATTATGAGAATCATTGTCTAAGATATGTTTCACTAAAGGACTCTTGGTATCCTTCAAGCAGATATCACTAATGTGTTTGGATAGCCTTTCCTTTAACTGTCTTATTAGTCTTGCCAGCATAAAAACATTGACACTGCTGGCAATGTGCAAGGTATACCGCATTCCTTGTAGTGCAATCAGAGTATAGTTTTGGAAAATATTTTCTATAGGTAGAAAGATGTATAAAGCCCTGTAGATTTGAAATATGTCTGCAAGAAAAAAGTGTCTACAAGGAAAGGTTCCAATCTTGTTGGAATAAATTAGTTGACTTGGGACAGACTCTTCACATAATACTCATTTTAAATTTTTATTGTTCCTTAAAGTAAAGGCTGGAGCATCACCTACAATTGTTCTTATCTTTTCATCGTTGACCAAGATTTTCCAGTTGAGCCTAATAATGTTGCATATATATATATATGTATATATATATATATATATATATATATATATATATATATATATATATATATATATATATATATATATGAGTGTCACTAGAACATTTCAAAATGACCCTCGTATGTGCGGCCTTGGGTGGATGGTCATCAGTATTGCTTGCTGACATATTGTTGTTGTTCACATAAAATAAGTGTTTTCCATGTGTTAGCCTCTGTTTCCTTATTTCATTTGTCTCATGTATGACCTCTTTGTGTTTATAACCTCTAGATATGAATTGTGGGTCCAATGAGAACATCGCCTCTTCAAAGTCCTGCTCTTTTGTGTGCAATCTAGAGTTTAACATTTGGCATTTAGGGATGTTATTATATTATATGCCTTGGATGCATGTTGTCACGCAATAATAAATTGTTCCTCTTACAGGCTTTATTGAAAACAGCTGTACTGAACATCCCCGTCAAGTTTTAATAGGGCATCCAAGAATAATATACTACTATCTGAGTGATACATAATAAATTGTAGAAAACTCGTAGTGGTTTCAAGATCTACAAGAAAGTAATCCAGCATTTCAATCGTACCTTCTTAAAACTACAGACCTGGTTTTTCATCACATGCACCTGCTCCCAGTATGCTAGGACTATATTTGCATAGCTATTTGCACAGGGGGTGCCCATAGCCATTCCCCATTTCTGCCAATATATCCTCTCTTCATACATGAAGACATTGTTTTCCAAGATAATTTTTAGGAGCATAGAAATTAAACCAGTTTTCTCCTGGGTGTACACTCCTTTATCACTAACAAAGTATTCAACTGCCTGTATACCACAGTCATTTGGTAATGCTGAAAATAAGCCATCTTATACCATATTATATGGTATTCTTGCTTATTACAGCATAGGCTGATGATGTGATACATCTCTGTACACTTGGTATTTACTAATGGACAGAATATCTTCGTAATAATCTGTAATAACTTCAGTATTTGATTATTTTGCATGTAAAATGATATTCTGTTAGTGTTCAGACAGATGCAGTCTGAAAACCAGTGGTTTGGTAACAAGGAATCTTTTAATGAAGAACATTGTTTTGTAATCCAAAAGGCTATATTGATCTTAGTATGTGTATTGGACATCAAACAAAGGAGCTTGAAGGAAAGCCAATGGCTCTTGGCTTATTTTTTGATATAAGCAAGGTGATCGGAATATTGAAGGTTCTATCCACCAATCACTACAAATTAGTTAACACTTGAGATGAAGCTGTTGATGTGAACTGCAACTGACTTTATTCTTGAGCTCTAAGTATTCCATCCTTGACTTAGATTTTTAGAGGGCTTAGAAGTTTGTCTACTTTTTACCAGATGTTCATGCCAATTTATTATCGTTAATTCTGTTTATCATCATACAGACTACTACCAGTATGTCTCTGCATTTTACAAAAGGACATGATAGCCACTGTGATATGTTGGAATAATTCTATATGTGGTTATTTACTAGAGAACAAAAAAAGAAAAGCAAGCTTTAAAAAACAAATCCAACCGTTTATTATTATGACCGCTTTCGTGCAAGCAAGTGCCTGCACTTCATCAGACAAAGTAAATAGCCCAAAATGCTGTGCTTATATACCAATTAATAAATTACCACACATTAATTATTTAAAGTAACCTGTCACTATGTATAAGAATATATAAAAAGCGACATGAAAGCCCAAATAAATAAAAGTCACATTAATAATATAAATTCACTGAGGTAATATAAGTTCATTATCCAAAAAGTACAGTTGTGTACACTTACCATAAATGTAGATGTGTGAGTGTATTCACTGCTGCAGTCATTACATTTGGGTAATCTGCTGGCAGGTTGCCCTCAGTCGGCCTGATTAACAAAGTCTTGGGTCCTGAGTCGGTTGCTGTCCCTTCTTCCATGACATCAGATCGTCAGGGGTATAAAACATGCAGCCGATGCCATTTTCATCAGTTTTTCTTGTCCCAGATGTCAGGTGCCCCTCAAATGGGCAATATATATATATATATATATATATATATATATATATATATATATATACACATGTAATTTAGAACACAAAAATTATACCTCCAGAAAGAAGAGGTATAAAAAGAGAAAAGTAGGGGGCTGGCAGGTGGGTAACCAGGACTGGAACAGTGAATACACTCGAACATCTACATTTATGGTAAGTGTACACAACTGTACTATGTTCTTCATGTGTCACTGTTGCAGTCATTACATTTGGGTAGAATCCCAAAGCTATGGTTGGGAGGATGGAATTATACAGCATTAGGAGCAGCTATAAGGCCCAGCAGGACAGCAGTGGCAAAGCCTGCTCTGGATTTAGAGGACAGAGGTAAATGGTAATGCTTGGTGAACGTATGAACTGAGCTCCAGGTAGCAGCTTCTAGAATGTCTCTGGTAGGAACCCCTCTGAGAAAGGCTGCAGAAGTAGATGCAGCCCTGGTGGAAGGGATCTGATCCCCTTGGGGACAAGTTTACCAAGATGCATGTAGCAGAAATGAATACAATGGCTTATCCATTTTGAAAGTGTCTGCTTTGAGATAGCCTTTCCCTCTGCCCCTGCAGCAAATGCCACTAGTTGTTGCTCAGATTTTCTTAGAGATTTTGTCCTGTTCAAATAGAATCTTAGTTGTCTGTGTACATCCAATGAATGCAGAATCCGCTCCCCCTTGTTCTGTGGATTTGGGAAAAAAGTTGGCAAATGAATGGTCTGATTAAGAGCCACACTAGATACCACTTTATGCATAAAGGATGGGTTGGTCCTGAGCGCTACCCTGTCCAGGTAAAAAATAATAAAAGGCTCCACTGCCATGAGAGCCTGTAGTTCTGAGATCCTTCTAGCTGAAGTGACTGCTAAAAGAAAAGCTGTCTTCCAAGAGAGAAATTTTATGTCCGCAGTAGCAGCTGGCTCAAAAGGAGGCAGGGTGAGTTTTTCCAACACAAAATTGAGGTCCCATGCAGGAGTTGGTGCTCTCCTGGGAGGTCTTAAATTTTTGGCCCCTCTGAGATACTGCTTTAGCAGGGGATGAGAAAAGAGGGGAGGGTTCTGTGGTGTAATGAGCTGAAATGGCAGAGACGTGAATTTTTATGGAAGAGAAAGATAGGCCCTTGTGAAGCATCTCAGTTAAATATTGCAGAATCTGAGGAATATTGGCCATTTCTGTGCTTATTCCTTGTGCCCGATTCCAGGCACAGAATCTTTTCCATATATCAACATAAGATTTTCTAGTACTAGGTCTTCTAGCCTCCAAAATGACATCCATCACAGGTTTGCTGAGAGATGTAACTGGTGAAATTAGTTGATTAGCCATGCTGCAATATTCAGAGTTTGGAACTGTGTGTGTAGAATTTGAAAGTTCTGCTGAGACAGTAGATAAGGTGTCTGAGGCAGGTACCACTGAGGAAGGTGTGACATATTGCGTAGGAGTGGGTACCAGTGTTGGCGAGGCCAGTCTGGAGCAATCAGAATAATTTTTGGTTTTTCCTGTCTGACTTTTAGTAATACCTTGGAGAGCAACGGCAGAGGGGGAAAAGCCTAGACTGATAGGTTTTTCCAGCTGAAGGATAGAGCATCCACTTTCCAAGCTTTTTTGTGCTGGATTCTTGTGCAGAATTTGTCCAACTGATAGTTTTGGGGTGAGGCAAAAAGATCTATGTCTGGGCTCCCCCATTTGCGTGTCAACATGGTGAAGATTTGCGAATCCAGTTTCCATTCATGTGGGTCCATGAAATTTCTGCTTAGTTCGTCTGCCAGAGTATTTTGCTTTCCTGGCAGGAATTGAGCTTGTAGATGTATTTGGTAAGTCAAGGCTGTGTTCCACAAGGCCATGGCTAGTCTGCAAAGGGGGTAGGAATGGGTACCCCCTTGCTTATGTACCACATGACTGTGGTGTTGTCCGTCTTTATCAGTAGTTGTCCTGGATGAAGAAGGTGCTTGAAAGCTGTCAGAGCATTCTGTACAGCTAGCATCTCTTTCTAGTTGAAGATCTATGTCTGGGCTCCCCCATTTGCGTGTCAAGATGCTGAAGATTTGCGGATCCAGTTTCCACTCATGTGGGTCCATGAGATTTCTGCTTAGTTCGTCTGCCAGAGTATTTTGCTTTCCTGGCAGGAACTGAGCTTGTAAATGTATTTGGTAAGTCAAGGCTGTGTTCCACAAGGCCATGGCTAGTCTGCAAAGGGGGTAGGAATGGGTACCCCCTTGCTTATGTACCACATGACTGTGTTGTTGTCCGTCTTTATCAGTAGTTGTCCTGGATGAAGAAGGTGCTTGAAAGCTGTCAGAGCATTCTGTACAGCTAGCATCTCTTTCTAGTTGATATGCAGGTGCATTTGATTTGGGCTCCATTCGCCCTGAATGCATCTCCCTGCAAGATGTGCCCCCCAAGCATAGTCTGATGCATTTGTAGTCAGGGTTGGGGAGGCAGGGGGTGGAATGAATGACAGTCCGTTGTTTTGGTGACTAGCCTCTGCCCACCATAGCAACTCTTGCTGCAGGCAAGGAATGATAAGAATCATTGTTTCCAGGCTGTGACAATGTTGACTCCATAAGCTTTTTAGGTACCATTGAAGTTTCCTCATATGCAGTCTTGCATATGGAATTAGAAGAATGCAGGAAGCCATGAACCCCAAGGCCTGCAGAATTTGTCTTACCGATAACTGGGTTTTTGTGGTCACTTGTTTGAAGTAAATCATCAACTGGATTTGTTTGTCAGGCGTGAGGTAAGCCATCTGGGCAGTTGTATTCAAGCTTGCACCCATGAATGTAATTTTTTGAGAGGGTACCAGTTGTGATTTCTTTTCGTTTATGGTGTACCCTAGACAAGTTAGAAGCCTTTTTACAAACGCCAGATGCTGTGGAAGAGTGCCCTTGTTTTCTGCCTGAATTAGACAATCGTCCAGATAAGGATAAATTTGAATGTTTCTTTGTCTGCAAAATGCAATTACTGGTGCCAGGCACTTTGTGAAGACCCTGGGTGCAGTAGATAACCTAAAGGGCAGTGCAGAGAACTGGTAATGCAAATAGCCTGCTTTGAAGCGGAGGTATCTTCTGCAAGATTCCCTGATTGGGATATGCAGGTAAGCCTCTTTTAATTCTAGAGTTACCAACCAGGCATCCTTGCCTAGCATAGGCAGTAACTGTTGTAGAGTCAGCATCTTGAATTTTGGAATGTCCAGGAAAGTATTTAGAATGGATAAGTCCAGAATTGGACGCCATGATTTGTCTTTTCTGGGTACCAGGAAAAGTCTTGACTAAAAACCTTATCCCTTTTCCTTTTCTGGTACTGGTTGAATCCCTCCATATTCTTGAGGGATATAACTTGTTTCTGGGCCTCTGCCCACTGATTTGGAGGCAGATCTGGACATCTGTTTGGAATTGGCAATGTGTGGAAATGAAATCTGTATCCCTGGGATACTATATTTAAAACCCACTTGTCCTGGGTAATTAGATGCCAATTTTGTGCATGAAGTGCTAGTTTTCCCCCCAAAGGGGCTGCCACAAGATAAGTGCTTGGAAATGGCAGAGGAAAGTCAATGAGACTGTTTACCGTAGGGAGGTGCCTTGCTACTTCTAGATTTGGAGGTCGAGGTACCCCATTGTTTTGTTCTGCAAGTTCCTTGTGACTGAAACCTGGAGCCTTTGGAGTGTCTGGGTTTGACATGAGTGGCTCTGGTGGGTACTGGAAAGGACCAATTCTTAGTAGGCCAGTGCCTACTGAATCTGGATGGCTGCACTTGTAGGAAATCTTTTACAGTTTGCATAGATTTAGCTTTCTCTTCCATATTTTTTCAAAACTTCTTCTGCCTTATTACCAAATAGACTGCCCTGTTGTAAAGGAGCATCCAACAATTTTGCTTTAACATGATCAGGCAGATTTTGCTCCTTGAGCCAAGCATACCTTCTTATCACAGATGCAGTTACAGCAGCCCTGCAAGAGGCCTCCAAGGAATCAAAACCACATTGCAAAGTATGCTTTCCAACTTGTTCAGCTGAATACAATAAATCTTGTAACTCTTTATTTTTCACACAGTCAGAAATCAACATCATTTTCTGTTTAAGTAAGCCCATGACATGCTGCTGATATTTAAGCATATGAAATTGACAGTTTAAAGCCCTGATTGCCAGGGTTGCAGATGTTTAAAACCTTCTTACCCCATCTATCCAGCACCCTGGAGTCTCTATCAGAAGGGGTGGGATTTTTAGCAGTAGAAGCCTTAACACCCTTGGGACCCTGAGAAATTGTTTCAGGGTCAGCAGTAGGATTTTTAAAAATAAATTTGTGGGAGTTGAAAACCCTGTAATATCTGTCTGGCTTACTAGGAGCCGGAGGCAGGGAATCAGGAGCCATGCTGGATTCTGAGAAAACATCATCAACAATGTCTAGAACAGGAGGTATAGCCAAAGGCCTATGCTGAGGAAGAAGAAGGAAATCCCTAAGCCTCTTTTTGTATTCTGAAAAATCCTGACTCTCCCAATGAAAATGTTCCCTTAAGGTATGCAAAGTTTCTCCAAAAGAAAAATCCTCAGGAGGAGAAGCAGAAGGGATGAATTCTTCTGCATCAGAGTCCTCACAAGGAGGAATAGATAATTCCCGATCAGAAGAGGAATCAGAAGAAATGGAAACCTGATCTGAAGATTCATAATCAGTGCCTTGCCTATGCTTCTTAGCAGGAGGGGACTGGGAACCCCTGATCAAGGTAATTAAATCCTCAGCCATTTTGATCATTTGTTTTTTAGGCATAGAGGCCTGTGCATGTGGCCCATGCATCTTTTTTTAGACATAGAAGTTGGTTTTGGTCTTGTTTTTGAAGATGGCGTCGGTTTAATATACAAATCTTTAGGCCTGAAAACACCCTCAGAAGCCGGTGCCTGCTCAGTGGCTCCAGACCCATCTAAGGTAGAGACATCCGCGGGTTCAAGACTTAAAGTGTCTCGCGGCATACTGGACTCCAAATGGGTCTCAGTAGAGGCCTGTGAATCAAAAGTAGCGGGTATCAGGGGCTGCGAAAGCGCCTCACTGAGTACCGGCGAACTGGCGACTGGCTTAGGAGAAGCTTCCTCGTCGATTTTGGACCTCGACGGTCTGTCTCTGTCTTTTTCTTTGCATTTTTTGTGAATTCCAGTAGTCGGATTGCCAACCGATGACATTTCTGTATAGTTAAATCTTGAGCCAAAATATTTAGATGCAAAAATATACCGACGCTTAATAGTGCATTGGTTAAATTTAGCACAAAACCGACAGCAAGGCACATTGTGGTCAGGACCTAGGCAAGGAATACAGTACAAATGAAAATCCTTATGAGGTATTTGCTTCCCACAGGTAATACAATTATTAACTTTTACTGACATCGGTAAGGAGCAAGAAAAAGTTTCAACGGGTACTTAGCTTTAGGTTGAAGACTTCGGTTCTGAAACTCGAAAACGAAAATTTCAGGAGTCGGCCGACCGGCACTTGCGAACTGCTTCTGCTTCGGGCACCATGCGGCAAGAAAGACTGATGAAAATGGCGTCGGCTGCATGTTTTATACCCCTGACGACCGGACGTCATGGAAGAAGGGACAGCAACCGACGCAGGACCCAAGACTTTGTTAATCAGGCCGACTGAGGGCAACCTGCCAGCAGATTACCCAAATGTAATGACTGCAACAGTGAAATACGAAGAACATCATACTCAAAAAGTCCTTTCAAAAAACAATTACTTATTAAAACCTATCTTTTATACAGCACTAGTTATAATATTTCATAAATGCATTCAATGACACTTAAAAATATTTTGCCAGCAACAAATCTACCTTGAATCTATATTTACATGTATATATGACTATTCTCTATTAGCAATTAAACCATTTTATTTCCTCTTTCTAAAGCTTTTAACTTAAGGATGCATTTTATAGAACTTTAAGGACTTTTTTGAGTATGTTTTGGATAATGAATTTATATTACCTCAGTGAATTTATATTATTAATGTGACTTTTATTTATTTGGGCTTTTGTGTCCCTTTTTATACATTCTTATACATAGTGACAGGTTACTTCAAATAATTAATGTGTGGTAATTTATTAATTGGTATATAAGCAGAGCATCTTGGGCTAATTACTTTGATGAAGTGCAGGCACTTGCTTGCACGAAAGTGATCACAATAATAAACGGTTGGATTTGTTTTTAAAGCTTGCTTTTCTTTTTTTGTTCTCTGATTCGTCAATTTTGTTTGGTTATTTACTAGATCTGAAGATATTTTGGTATTGTTTCCTATGGCACATATATGTAGAACTTTTTCACGCAATGACAGTGCTATGGACTCCTAAATGTACAAACGAATTATTTTAAGAAGCCTCTAGGTGATTTTTTTACCACTGGTTCTCTGATGCATGAAAGTTTGGCGATTGGACTGTAAGTGTCTACATCAACCAATCATCAAGGAATATGGTAATGTTCAAGTTGTCAATGATACTGTGAAATGAATGGAAGCTGTGGTCACAGATCTGTAATTTATGCGTTGCTGTTTCTAAGTTTGGTATGTGCACGCATTTGGAATTAATGATCCAGTGGACCTTGTTGTCCAAAATTATAAGAAATACATTAACCTCTTTTATTTATCAGTGTAAACAGCCGTAGAGTCATTAAGTTCATTTTTAGATATTGTGCCATAATAAGACATACGAGCATGGTTCTATATGCAGCTCTATTTTATACATTAATAATGATATATTTAGCTTGAGGTTTCTATAAAGATAGATTACTGTACTATTTAGTCTACACAGTGACTACTGTAATTGTTATATTGTTTAAGGGTAAGGTGGATTAACAGTAGATCATATACCTTATAATGAATCAGAAGTGTGAAGAGTGTTGTTTTTTAACTTGAATGAATGGTTAGAATCATGATTGGTTACCACTGTCTACCAATGATATCAAGGGGTGTATTTGAATGTAATACCCTGTGATTTGATATACAAGTTCAGTGAAGCCTCGATTGGGGGAGTAATGTAATGTGTTTTATATGACTGAAGAGCCAAGTCAATATTTAAATTAGTCATAGATGTATGGAAGATTTATTGGTTAGTAAAAGTGCTATTTTTAATGAATGGTTGGGATTTACAAGTTTTTTTTTTTTTAACTATTATGGCATGTAGAATCTGAAGAAGGGAGGAAGCCGCCCGAAACCACTAATTTTTATATGTTTTATTTGATTCTATTTGTCATCTATACAATAAATTTGTTTTATGCTGAAAGCTGTGGTGATCGCACAGGTTGTTTCTGGGATAAATGCTTGTTTTCTACAGTGCTGTTCTTTGAGTTTCGCAGCCTCTGGTATATTGATTTCTTGTTTTTTTTATACAGATATATATATATATATATATATATATATATATATATACACACACACACACACACACACATATATACACATTATACACATCAATTAACACATGTGTCTTGGTATTTCAATAGCAACATTTCAAAGTTATCGCAACCGCTAAAAGTCTTAGTATGATTTATAGATCTTATTCCGATCACTTCTTTTTCCATTTTCCATAGTATTGCTGTTAAAATTTAAAAATTCTTTGAACATAGGAACTGAGTTCGATTTCCAATTTTTTGTAATGACTTTTCTAGCAACTGCCAAGGAAGCCCAAAATATTTTTGCTCTTTGCATTTACAGACACAGGAAGTGGAACATTCAATAGTATTACTGATCTAGTTAAAGAACAATTATCAGACCACAACCCCTTAAAAAAAATACTTATCTCTTCCCAGTATACATTTAATTTTTCACATTCCATAAGCATGTATATCCAATTAGCTTTTACATCTTTACTACAGCTTTAACAAACTGAAGAAATCATTTTACTAAATTTAGATTTTATAAGGAGTAACAAACATTCTACGTATATATTTCCACATAAAAACTTTCTGATACAAACTTGAAGTCTGACTAACTGATTTAAGTAACAAAGTTTTATTCTTACCATCGAGTCACTCAATCCACTATTATCTAAAAAGTTCCAAAATTTTGCATCAAAGTTATTATTATTTATAATTAACTTAACTTGGACAAGCTTTCTTTGTAGGTCAGTCTCACACAGATTCCCTTTTTGTCTGGCAAAACCTCCCTAGGGACAGGCATTCCAGTCTGGTAAGGCAGAGAGGTATTTCCTGTTCCTTCTCACACAGTCAAGCAAGAGTGGTTCTTTCCTGTCTGCCAAGGATACGCCTACAGCCACAGAGGACAACACCCAAGTCCATGGTGGCTGAAGGGACTACACCAGAGGGAACCAAGGAAAAAGATGAATGGTCTGAGGAAGCAGAAATGACCACAGCCGTGTGACCCATCTGCGGTTGAGGCAGTTTAGCAGCCTGCTGTTGTGACAAAGGCTGTTTATTAATTTCCTTTTTTGAGGCTGGTAGAAGAACAACTGCGGAAATGGTACACTGTTCCATGGTAAAGCTGAAAAAGATGCACAGTTTCTGGAGAACCCTGACAGCAGAAGTTGGTAACACAGACAAAGTAGTACAAACAGTCATTTTTTTCTCATATGAATAGTGAAAAGCACTTCAAAAACTTATTTCAGACCCAAAAGTAAAATAACACAACTTCAACCAAAGAAAAGGAAGTTTTACCAACTTTTTCCACAACAATAATAAGGAACAGTCTTGTTAAAAAGTTAGTAAAAGTTACTTTAAATTATATAAAACACCTTTTCCCAGTACAAAATAATTAATTTTATGGGAAAAGCTCAGTCTTGGTCATAAAAATAATAATTATAAGTCCTCCCACAAAGGGAACTTATCAGTCCAGCAATGGGAAGTGTTAATTGACTGTCAAGCCTCAGAAGCCCACAAGAGAAGCGCTACGAATTCTGAACAAAGAACATTTGTGTACACTTACCATAAATGTAGATGTTCGAGTGTATTCACTGTTGCAGTCATTACATTTGGGTTATCTGCTTGCAGGTAGCCCTCAGTCAGCCTGATAAACAAAGTCTTGGGTCCTGCGTCGGTTGCTGTCTCTTCTTCCATGACTTCAGGTAGTCAGGGGTATAAAACATGCAGCCGACGCCATTACATCAGTTTTTCTTGAACCAGACATCAGGTGCCCCCCCCTAATGGGAAGAAATTAAACATAAAAGCACAAAGATATAACTCCAACAAAAAAACAAATACACCAAAAAGGCTTTTAAGCATTGTAAAGGAAAGTAGAGGTATAGCCAAAAGAAGTTAGGGGGCTGGAGGGAGGGTAACCAGGACTGCAACAGTGAATGCACTCGAACATCTACATTTATGGTAAGTGTACACAACTGTACTATGTTCTCCGTGTTTCACTGTTGCAGTCATTACATTTGGGTAGATTCCCAAAGCTATGGTTGGGAGGAGGAATTTAGATAGCATTAGGGCCAGCTATAAGGCCCTGCAAGACTGCAGACACAAAGCCAGCTCTGGATTTAGAGAAAATTGGCAAATGATAATGCTTGGTGAAAGTATATACAGAACTCCAGGCAGCAGCTTCTAGGATGTCCCTTGTAGGGACGCCTCTGAGAAAAGCTGTAGAGGTAGATGCAGCCCTGGTGGAGTGAGGTCTGTTCCCCTGGGGGATAGGTTTTCCATGGTGCTTATAGCAGAAATGAATGCAATGGCTTATCCATTTAGAAATGGTTTGCTTTGAAATAGCCTTCCCCTCTGCCCCTGCAACAAATGCCACCAACAGTTGTTCAGATTTCCTTCGAAGTTTAGTCCTGTCCAAGTAGAATCTAAGTCGTCTGTGTACATCTAAGGAATGCAGTATCCATTCCCTTTTATTCTGGGGATTGGGAAAGAAGGTTGGCAAATGAATGGACTGATTAAGAGCCACACTGGATACCACCTTGGGCATGAAGGATGGATTGGTTCTGAGGGACACCCTGTCCGCATGAAAGATGATGAATGGCTCCATTGCCATAAGGGCCTGTAATTCAGATACCCTTCTAGCTGAAGTGATTGCTAAAAGGAAAGCTGTTTTCCAAGAAAGAAATTTTAAGTCTGCAGTAGCAGCTGGCTCAAAAGGAAGTAGAGTGAGTTTCTCCAAGACAAAGTTAAGGTCCCAGGCTGGGGTTGGAGCTCTCCTGGGTGGTCTCAACTTTTTGGCCACTCTGAGGAACTGCTTGAGCAGTGGATGAGAGAAGAGGGGAGTTTCTGTGTTATAATGAGCTGAAATTGCTGAGGCGTGGATTTTAATGGAGGAAAAAGACATACCCTTGTGAAGCATCTCAGTTAAGTATTGTAAAATCTGAGGTAAATTGGGCGCTGCTGTGCTCATCCCTTGAGATTGGTTCCAGGCACAGAATCTTTTCCATTTTTATGCATAAGATTTTCTAGGACTAGGCCTCCTTGCCTCTAAAATGATATCCATCACAGGTTTGCTGAGGGATGGTAAAGGATAGATTAAGTAATTAGCCAGGCTGCAAGGTTCAGTGTTAAAAGCTGAGGGTGCAGAATCTGGTTCTCCTGCTGAGACAGCA
The DNA here is from genome assembly GCF_019279795.1 of Protopterus annectens. Lineage (NCBI taxonomy): Eukaryota > Metazoa > Chordata > Ceratodontiformes > Protopteridae > Protopterus > Protopterus annectens. Next base: position 765,918,437 of record NC_056748.1, on the reverse strand, counting down.
GGGAAGGAGTCTGAGACAGGTGTGATAGATAACCGTGACACACTGCGCAGGAGGGGGTACCAATGTTGGCGCGCCAGTCTGGAGCAATCAAAATCATCCTTGGCTTGTCCTGTTTGACTTTTAGTAGTACTTTGGAGAGCAGAGGCAGAGGGGGTAAGGCATAGACTGACAGTTTTTTCCAGTTGAAGGACGGAGCATCCATTTTCCAGGCTTATTTGTGGGGAGTCCTTGTGCAAAATGTGTCCAATTGGTCGTTCTGGGGAGAGGTAAACAGATCTATATCTGAGCTCCCCCATTTGCTTGTTAACATGTTGAAAATCCTTGGTTCATTTCCACTCGTGTGGGTCCATGAGGTTTCTGCTTAGTCCGTCTGCCAGTGTATTTAATTTTCCTGGCAGGAATTGAGCTTGTAGGTGCACTTGGCAGCTCAAGGCTGTGTTCCACAATGTCATGGCTAGTCTGCAGAGGGGGTAAGAATGTGTACCCCCTGCTTATGTACCACATAACTGTGGTGTTGTCCATCTTTACCATTAGCTGCCCTGGAAGAATGTGGTCCTTGAAGGCTGTCAGAGCATTCTGTACAGCTAACACTTCTTTATGATTGATATGCAGGTGCATTTGACTTGGGTTCCATTTGCCCTGAATACACTTCCCTGCCAGGTGAGCCCCCCCATGCATAGTCTGATGCGTCTGTTAGGGTTTGGGCAGCAGGGGGTGGTGTGAAAGGTAGTCCCTTGTTTTGGTGGCAGGCCTCTGCACACCAAAGGAACTGTAAGCGTAGGCAAGGTATGATAGGAATCATTGTTTCTAGGTCTTGAGAATGTTGACACCATAGGCTTTTTAGATACCACTGTAGTTTCCTCGTATGCAGTCTTGCATATGGAATTAAAAGAATTCAGGCGGCCATGAACCCCAAGGCTTGCAGTACTTGTCTTGCAGATAGCAGGGTTTTTGTGGCCACTTGTTTGAAGTAGGTTGTCAAATTAATTTGCTTTTCTGGCGTGAGATAAGCTGTCTGGAAAGTTGTATTCAAGCTTGCTCCCAGGAATATAATTTGTTGACAGGGTGCCAGGTGTGATTTCTTTTCATTTATGGTGTACCCCAGACAAGTTAGAACCCTTTTTACAAAGGCCAGATGATTCAAAAGTATGTCCTGGCTTTCTGCCTGAATTAGACAATCGTCCAGGTATGGGTATATTTGAATATTTCTTTGCCTGCAAAATGCAATAACTGGAGCTAGGCACTTTGTGAATACCCTGGGCGCAGTAGATAAGCCAAAGGGCAGTAGAGAGAACTGATAGTGCGTGTAGCCTGCTTTGAAGCATAGGTATCTTCTGCAAGATTCCCGGATTGGGATGTGCAGGTATGCATCTTTTAAATCTAGTGTTGCTAACCAGGCATCTTTGCCTAGCAGAGGAAGTAATTGGTGAAGAGTCAGTATCTTGAATTTTGGAATCTCCAAAAAGGTGTTTAGAGTAGACAGATCCAGGATAGGACGTCATGAATTATCTTTTCTGGGTACCAGGAAAAGTCTTGAGTAGAAACCTTGTCCCTTTTCCTCTTCTGGTATCAGCTGAATAGCCCCCATGCTTAAGAGAGAAAGTACTTGTTTTTGGGCCTCTGTCCACTGATTTGGGGGTAGGTCCGGCCACCCACTTGGTGTTGGCAATGTGTGGAAGTGAAATCTGTATCCCTGGGACACTATATTTAAAACTCATTTGTCCTGGGTAATGAGTTCCCAATTCTTTGCATGAAGAGCAATCTTTCCCCCCAAAGGGGAAGTCAGTTGATAAGTGCTTGGAAATTTTAAAAGGAAGTCATTGAGACAGTTTACCATAGGGGGGAGTCTTATTATTCCCAGACTTGGAAGTGGAGGTCCCCCACTGCTTAGTTCTGAGAGTTCCCTGGGACTGAAACCTGGGGTTTTTGCTGTGTCTGGGTTTGGCTTGAGAAGACCTGGAAGGGGCTGGAAAGGACCAATTCTTAGAGGGCCAGTGCCTACTAAATCTAGGAGGATGAACTTGTAAAAAAAATCTTTAACAGTTTGCATAAATTTAGCTTTATCTTCCATCTTTTTAAGAACTTCCCCAGCCTTGTTGCCAAACAGGCAGTCCTGATTTAAAGGAGCATCCAACAATTTAGCTTTAACGTGATCAGGCAAAGATTGCTCTTTAAGCCAAGCATGCCTTCTGAGTACAGACCCAGCCTCTAATGAATCAAAACCACATTGCAAAGTATGTTTTCCAACTTGTTCGGCGGAATGCATTAAATCCTGTAATTCTTTATCTTCCACACAGTCAGGAATCAACATCATTTTCTGTTTGAGCAGTCCAATAACATGTTGCTGATATTTTAACATATGAAACTGGCAGTTTAAAGCCCTAATGGCCAATGGTGCAGAAGTGTAAACCTTCTTACCCCATCTATCCAGCGCCCTGGAGTCTCTATCAGAAGTGGTAGGATTTTTAGCAGTAAAAGCCTTAATGCCCTTGGGCCCCTGTGAAATAGTCTCTGGATCTACATAAAGATTTTTGAAAAGGAACTTGTGGGACTCAGGGACCCTGTAGTATCTGTCAGGTTTTCTGGGAGCAGGAGGCAGGGAATCAGGGGCAAAACTAGATTCCGAAAAAGCATCATCAACAATGTCTAGTACAAGAGGAATAGCTAAAGGCCTATGCTGAGGTAGGAGAAGGAAATCCCTAAGCCTCTTTTTTGAATCAGAAAAATCCTGGCTTTCCCAGTGGAAATACTCCCTTAGAGCATGTAAGGTTTCCCCAAAAGAAAAATCCTCAAGAGGGGAAGCAGAGGGAATAGAGTCCTCTGCATCAAAATCTTCATAAGTAGATAAAGGAAAATCCAGATCATCAGAAGAGTCAGAAAAAAACAGAATCCTGATCAGAAGATTCATAATCAACTTCAGTCCTAGGCCTCTTAGAAGGGGGTTGGCTACCCCTGATTAAAGTTATAAGATCTTCAGCCATTCTTATCATTTGTTTTTTAGGCATATAGGCCTCAGCATGTGGCCTGGGTGTCGGTTTTTTAGACATGGATCGAGATTTAGGCCTAAGTAATGAAGGAGGTGTAGATTTAACATGCAAGTCCGTAGGCCTGAATACACCCTCAGAAGCCGGTGCCTGCACAGCAGCTCCGGACCCATCCGAGGTACAGACATCCGCGGGTTCCATAGTTGAAGCATCCCGCGGCATACCGGACTCCGAATGGGTCTCAGTAGAGGCCTGCAAATCAGAAGTAGTGGGTATCGGGGGCTGCAAAAGCACCTCACTGAGTACCGGCGAACTGTTGACTGGCTTAGGAGAAGCAGCGTCGGCAGTTTTGGACCTCGGCGGCCTGTCTCTGTCTTTATCTTTGTGTTTTTTCAGAATCCCAGTAGTCGGATGGCTAACCGACGACATTTCTAGATAATTAATTAAACTGAGAACCAAAATATTTAGAGGCAAAAATATATCGACGACGGATAGTGCCCTGATTAAATAAAGCACAAAACTGACAGCAAGGTGCGTCATGGTCAGGGCCTAGGCAAAGAATACAGTACGAATGAAAATCTTTATGAGGTATTTACTTTTCACAAGTAATGCAATTATTAACTTTTACTGACATTGGTAAGGAGCAAGAAAAAGTTTCCCCAATGGGGTATTTAGCTTTAGTTGAAGACTTCGGTTCTGAAACTCGAAAACGAAAATTTCAGGAGTCGGTCGACCAGCACTTTCAAACTGCTTCTGCTTCGGGCACCGCACGGCAAGAAAGACTGATGTAATGGCGTCGGCTGCATATTTTATACCCCTGACGACTTGACATCATGGAAGAAGGGCAGCAACCGACGCAGGACCCAAGACTTCGTTAATCAGGCCAACTGAGGGCTACCTGCAAGCAGATAACCCAAATGTAATGATTGCAACAGTGAAACACGAAGAATATCAAAATGACTGCAAATGGACAACTTCTGTTTTTTTCTTTTCAAGTTTGTGATTCAGGTTTGGGGGGGGGGGGGTCTTCTGCCAGTCCCTTTGAAGGATTCTCTTTTTATGCAAATATTTTCAGACCATACTTTCTTCAGCTCAGCTTGAGCTTATTAACGGTTTGGGTGCATGGAAGGTGCCCTTGACATTGGCCAGCTGTTATATAACTAAGGCTACTGTAGCAGTGATCAATACAATGAACATTAAATGAAGATAAGTGGTTCTAAGGTGAGTATACCAGTGAACACCCCACAGCATCCAGTCTCAAACAAAACAAATCATAAAATCTGAGAAAGTTTTTTGTCAAAAAATAAACTTTTCTTCACAAAAAAGTTTACACAAGCATCCACATTACAATTCCCTTCAGCATTTTAAAACAATCCATATCACTTTGTTTCTTAGGAAAAGCACACAAAATGACAGATAAAAACACAAGTTTTCGTCACAAAATAAATTTAAATTAGGAAGGCTTTCACAAATGGGGCTTACCTGCCAGCATTTGAGGATCATTAGCTGTCTAACAAAGCACAGGGACAGCCAAATGAAGCTCTTACTCTGGTGACAAAAAAGCTCTAAAGAAACTGGTGCTCCAACTAAAGTTTACAGAGAGAGCTCTGCTCACTCCTGATGGCTAATGCACATGGACAGCACCTAAAGATCTGTAAAGACAGCTGTTGCAGAGAAGTGGAACCCACACAGCTTGGGCAACTGCAACAGTGATCTATGTAATGAACATTTTAGGTGACTACAGCAGCTCCCTAATGAAATGTTGGCACTCAAAATGCCAACTGCTGACAAGCCAGAAAAAGGACCAAAAACACAGGAAGAGTGAATCTGAAATCAAATATCACTCTTCTCCTTTAAATGTCTTTTTGCAGGGGGTTCAGCCCCCTCTGCACCCCCAAAAACTTTATACAACACACACACACACACACACACACACACACACACACACACACACACACACCAACTCCAGGATCGCCACACCGTGGAGAAAAGGGAATATTCCAAGAAATGGCATCAGGGACTGAGTATATACAAGACCGTTCTTTTGAACATTCAGCCTCTGTATTCTGGGACTCGATCTAGGGTTCCAACATTTCAAAAAGTTACAGACTGCAACAATAATCTAATAAACATCTATCTGGTAATTAAGTGGCAATCTTTCTGGGGGATGATCTAAAAGCTTTAATTACCAGCCATTTAAGACAACATGTTGTAGAACTCAAAGATCTTTGTTTTTCATTCTACAAGCTGGGGCAAATGTACAGACTAAGCTGCCATGAATGATACAACTACATTTCTGGAGTCTGCCTCCAGGAAACCTTTCAGGCAGATCGGGGCAGTAAAAATACCTGATCCTTGGATACCCTTCTCATATTCTTCCCCACTGTGAATTGGGTTGGCTAAGACCTCTTTCTCTTGTGGAGGAAGAGACTGAGGGCGAGGGGTATGGTGTTACAAATTCCTGAAAGTTGTCCTTGTCTATTTCACTTCTGCAGATCTTCAACCAGATTCACAGATGCCTGCTCAAAGAAAACTTCAACCCAATAAGAGGAATCCAGAATGAAACACCTCAAGTCATCCTTAAAGAACAGCCTGAGATCATCATCTGACCACACATATTCTTTGTCTTCTGCCTTAGCCACAACCTCAAGAGAGCCCAAAATGCAGAGAATTTAGTGAAAGCCCACTGGGCAGGCTAGTGTAATGGTCTTTTCCAAACACTGACCCAAAATCAGGGAGTTCTGACTGGCTATCCAGAGTATGGGTCATAGAGAAGAACAGAAACTAGGATAGTTAAGTTAGATATTTAAAGGACCAAAATCCCAAAGTTGCAAAATGGAACAGTATATTGCCCTACATGTCCAATGTTTTTGATTCTTCAGCTGGGAGCAAAGTGTAAAGGTGCTGCGGTTTCTGGAAACTTAATCTGGACCAGAGATGTCACAAAATAGTCTGCCCCGGGATGGTAAGCAGGATTTCACTCTATATCTCTAGACTGAATATTTCTAATGCCATTTGACTTGCTCATATGCAGTAAAATCCATCAGTATTGGGTCGGAGGATGCCTTGCATGCCAGACACAAGTCACCTCTTAGCAGTCTGTAGAATACCAAGCATAGTTATAGGGCTTCGAGTCTGTCCATGTAAGACACATTTGTTTAAGCCTTGTATCTTTTTAGTAAGGTATCTCTGTGGGCATTCCAGTCACTGAATGTTTCTAGATAGATACATGCTAAAGGGGGCATTATATTCAATGACTGGCCTAATGAGGGCTGAGTAAAGGGGTACAATGACATCCCTAGATTTAGACAAAATCTCTTTGTTTATAAGCTGTGCAATATAGAAGGACTTTCTTAAACAATGAACACATGCTGATCAAAAGTTAGGTCACCGTCCATATAGGTTCCCAAATCTTGAGCAAGTGGTTCAATTCTAAGGGGCATATTGTTAATGTGCTAGTTTTCTAGGATAAATAACTTCCTTAAGGATGCAATAATGCATTTTTTGGCATTTAGTTTCAGTTCACCATTTCGGCACCAGTTATCTACTTGGTACAAACTTTCCTGCAGGATGGCAAAGCCATTTGGGATTTTAGTGACTACTCCTTGCTTGCAATTACCTGCAACCACAGTCAGCCAGAGCCCTTTGCTATTTGCTTTTACTTCAGGAAAGTAGATGCTAAACAGGAGGGGCTCCATCACAGAATCCTGGTCGACTCCACTGCTGACTGATCTCTTTGTGACAGTAACTTCCCCTATTTTGTTTTCCTGCACCCTATCTGTGAGCCAGCTGCAATTCAGCGGGTGACATAAAGGTTTATTTCCAGTTTGAGCTTTTCTATTATGTCTGAGTGGAACTGTGTCAAAAACTTTGGCCAGGTAGAGGTATGTGGGTATGCACCATTTTGCATTTTTCCACTGCTTAGGATACCTTTTCAAAAAATTCCACTAAGTTGTGTAAACATGAACTGCCCTTTATGCATCCAAACAGATGGGTCTAGTGTTTGGAAGCTTCCTATGTCCTGATTGATTAGATCTATGATAAGTCTTTCCATGGCTTTGCATATGAGGCTGGACAGATATATGGGTCGGTAATTGCCTGGGTTTGTGGAAAGTCCTCCCTTATGCAGGGGAATGGCTGTAGCTGTTCTCTATTCGCTTGGTACAAAACCTGTATGGAAGCTGAGACTGAACAGTGTTGTTATAGGTGTGGCTAAATTTGTGCTTTATATTATTTAAGATGCATCCAGGGGTATTGTTAGGACCCATCGATGCAATGTTGTTTGCTCTTTATAGCACTTTTAGTATTTGGTCTTGTGTGATAGTTGGAGGCATTTTCAAGTATATCTTGAGAAGGATTCACTTTGGAATCTCGAATTTCTGAAACACTGAATTTCATATGAACGATATTTTGGAATGTTGAGATTCCGAAATAAATCCAACATAAAAACATTTCAACATTTCTGGGGGGGGGTAAGACCCCCTGCACCCCCCCACACCCCCGCTACTTAAATATACCAACTCCAAGATCACACTACAGCAAGGAAAAGGGAAATCTCCCGTTCCGCCCTGTATGCAGATATCCATTCGTAATTTCGAAGTTCTAAAACTTTTATCATATGGTCTCGACCATATGAATTTTGATGTTTTAGGATTTCGAGATTCCGAAGAGAACCCCTTTTGAAACAGACAGGGGAGAGAGGGAAGAGAGGGATAAAGCTAGAGTTAAATTTATCAGACAGGTTTGCTGCATCTTCAGCCTCAATACAGGTAACATTGTTCATAATTAGCTCAGTGCATTGCTGTGTTGTTAAAAAAATAAACAATATATATATATATATATATATATATATATATATATATATATATATATATATTTTTTTTTTTTTGCAATAATGTACGAGCATTAGTCACTTGCCTTACTTGCTCAAAAATAAGCATCAGCTAATAGCATCAAAGAACGACTCACCCATCATATGCACCACTGACTATTCTTTTATTGTCAAAGCGGATGCAGCGTACCAGCTCTTCATGGCCTTCCAGGACCCTTAGACAGGCACCACACTCTATGTCCCACAACCTACAAATTAAAAAAATAAAAATCAGTGCAATGAGTACCTGATCACAGTAAAGGTGCAGACATAACTAATTTACTGTAGCTATGCCCACTTCAAACTCATCTGAGTTCACATGGTATTTCCGTTAAGCAAAAAGCCTACAAAAGTACAAATGTCTGAAATACTATTATATTCTTTGGAAAATCTGCATGCATACAAAGATCACAGCTCAAAGTCACTTTATTACTAAGCACAGAATGAGCAAAAATGAGCAAAGGCTATGACATACAGTCACATGCAATCTCTCTATAAACTGTGCTCAGGTTCAATTTTATTCAGCTTAGTTTAATAAACTACAATACCCAATCTTTGTCTTAAGCACATTTAATGAATTACTGGAGTAAAATGGTACTTCAATGTTCATACCCAAAGTGCTTTAAACAGGCTGTCTATTCAGCACTGTTACAGTGTTAGATCCATTTGCTATTGATGCACTACTCAGTAGGTAAGACTATGAGGTGGTTTTAACCTTCTGGGATTTCTCTCAGCTCTAGGACTAGTTCTAACCTTTTTTTAAACATCTTCATTGAATCACATTTTAAACAATGACATATACAGATATATTAATAGAAAAGTAAACCAGCCACAATAATATTTTCCTAATTTTCAAGCAGTGTTTAGCGTTGCCACCTCACAGCAAGAGATTCTCTGGTTCGATCCTCAGCTGGGGTGCCTTCTGTGCGGAGTCTGCATGTCCTCCCTGTGGTCACATGGGTTTCCTCCGGGTGCTCCAGTTTCCTCCCACATCCCAAAGACATGCTGTAGGCAGATTGGATACTCTAAATTGGCCCTAGGTGTGAGTGCATGCATGTGTGTGCCTTCTGTGGAAGGCTGGGCGCCGGGCTGGCAACTCGACACCGTAAAACTCCACTGCCAATCATAAGCACACAGGTGATCTGCTGTGGCAACCCCTAACTGGGAAAAAGCTGAAAGAAGAAGAAGTGTGTGTGAGTAAACACCCCTTTTAGTAGCAGCTGGTTACAATGGTGGTTTATGTGAAGAAAAAATGTGTGTGTGTGTGTGTGTGTGTATATATATATATATATATATATATATATATATATATAAACTAAAACAAAGAGTAAAAAGGTCACAAAGATAACCAACTGGTTAAAATATGCAAAAAGAAAAATCTAGCAAAGCTAGACTTCTAACTGTGTGATACCTTAAACCTCCTGCATCCGAGGCCTCATAGGTTGGTACTAGGCTATCGGCCCAAGGGCCTACAGAAGCCTACCCAACAAGATTCCCTGGCTTACGCCACCCAAGAAAGTTATTTTCCTGTGCCACTGTCAAAGAGAGACACAGAAGTGATCCCCAGGGTGTATTTCCTATTTCCCATCCACTTATCAAGATTTTTCTTGAAGAGTGCTAATGAAGAAATTTGCTTGACATAGATGGGAAGCCTGTTCCAGAGTATGGGAAGTCTCTGGGATGGGAATCTATCCCTCCAGAATGTCCTGTTTATTGTGGTGACAAGGTTTAGGTTCCTAGAGCGTGTAGCTTGGAGGGATTGGGATATATGCAAATCACCCTTTAAGGATATCAGGTGTTTCAGCTAAATGGCAATTCTGAATGTCATTTTATATATATATATATATATATATATATATATATATATATATATATTTACACACACGCACACAAACATACCTTTAAATAATTTAAACAAGTAAATGTCAATGGCACTAGCGTCAACATAATGAAATCAGAAAAAAAAATGCTGGCAAATCATTACACGTGCTCGGAAACACAATCTCAGAGCATGCAATAAAGAAAGAATGTTTTTTTACAAGGGGCAAGACCCATGCACCTCCAATGCTTTTGTGTGTGGGGGGGCTGCTCTTCTGAAACCTTAAAACCCTACTAACTACGTATACTAAGTCCAAGACTGCACAATATTAGGGAAAGGGGATATTCCTCAATGCCACATATCATGAGATTGCTCTCACCTGTCAGCCATCTGTTTTGTTGACCAAAGTGTGTTGACAAAACAGATGTCGACTTTAAACACTGTCAACTAAATAAAGCTTTCTCATATGTATAAACAAAAACATACCAGTACTTGAGGACATACTAAACTGGCTATCAAATAATTATCCCCAAGAAACCACTGTACTCGGAGATTTTAATATAGAGTGGTACTCATACTCCTCTTAACCCCCCCCACTTGCCACATTAATCTTTACGGTTTCTCACAAGTCATATCATCCCCCACCAGGATCAATAAACCTAACAATAAAGAAATTATATTAGATCGGATACTCATTAACAATCACTTACTCACGTATAAAGCCGGAACCTTGCCAGATGACATAAGTGATCACCATCTCACCTATATTAACAGGCAAAAGGCTGAAATCCACAAACAACCCACCTACAAAACAATCAGGAACAAGAAAAAGTTTAACCTTAAAAATTTTCAAACATACCTTAAACTTTGCAACTGGTCAGTAGTTAAGCATCTCCCACTAGAAGAAGCTGTTAAATACTAAAATACTAAATTCTTATCCATCCTAGAAAGCCAAGCTCCAGCTCGTACCATTAGGACTAAAACCAAAAGCACCCCATGGCTTACAGCAGCAACTAGGCAAAAAATCTTACTAAGAAATAAAGCTTGGACCACTTGACATGCCTCAAAAAAACTCATAGATTAACTCCATTATAGACAACTAAGGAATGACACAATAAATCTGTCACTACCAACAAAAAGAACTACTATCTGAACCTACAACAAAAACACCAAAACAAACCAAATAAATTCTGGACAACTCTAAACACACTGCTCCGTCCAGGACTATCTACCACCCCTGTCCCCTCAAACTTACAACTCACATTCACCAGCAGAGGTAGCCAACTCCTTCAATAGCTTCTTTACAGAAACTATCCAAAACCTAGCCAATAAGTTATCCCCTAGTGCACCAAATTCATCAGCCTCTACACCCACTACCCAAACTCCCTTCCAATTTCAACCAGTCTCAACTTCATTTACACTTACTCTAATTAGAAAACTAAAACCAGCTACCCTTGCCGCTGATCTCCTACCAGCTGAATACCTACAAAAAGTAGCAGATGCTGTAGCCTACCCTATATCCATTATGATCAACTGATCCATATCTAAAGCTACCATTCCAACTACCTGGAAAATATCCCATATCATTCCACTCCACAAGGGGGGAGGGAGTTGCACTGACATCTCAAATTACAGACCCATACCAATACTCTCTCCTATAGGCAAAATCCTGGAAAACTGTATCCAAAAACAACTCCTAGCCTATCTTCTTGATAACAATCACCTGTCAAACTCTCAACATGGCTTCAGACCCAACCTCAGTACCACCACTGCCCTACTCTCCTTCACCAATGCCATAAATCATAACCGTAATAGCAATAAACTCTCCTCAGCCATCTTCTTAGATCTTTCCAAAGCTTTCGACATGGTAAACCATCAACTTCTCCTGCAAACCCTAGAAAAAATCTCCCTAGACACCCATGCTATACAATGGTTTAAGTCATATCTGGGAGGTAGACAATAGACAGTCCTGTGGAAAGATAACTTACCTACCCTCTTACCTATAACACTTGCAGACCCCAAGGATCCATCTTAAGGCGCCTCCTATTTTCCACATTCATTAATGACTTGCATAAAGTAATACCAGATACTACCTGTATTCAATACGCAGACGACTTAACCCTATATTCTGTTCTGCCACAACCCCAGAACTACTACTGACACTAACTCAAACCACACTTAGCATGGTTGAAAATTGGCTGCTCTATAGCTGTCTCATACTAAACCCCCCCCCCCAAAAAAAAAAAAAAAACTGCTGCTGTTCTCCCCATCTCATAAGACATCCTCTCTAATCTTCTCCATTACATCTAACAATGACACTATATCTCACCAAACCCCTCAACCAAACTACTAGGAGTTATAGTCGACAACAACCTAAAGTTTGATTTGCATATCGACCACAGCATCAAAACAGTAAATAAAAAACTTGGCTGTCTATACAGAATCAAACCCTTCTTAACCTGCCTAGCCAGAACTGTTCTTGCTCACACTCATCTCCTATCCACACTTCTCTACGCCTCCCCCTTACTCACCAGCCTGAATAAAACCTCCCTGAACAAGCTCACAACCTGCTATAATCAACTTTGCCACCGCCTCTGCCTATAGGGCCTATCATTGCCACAACCTCAAGCTACTAAGCTGGCTTGAACTACCTAACCTTCTACTAACTAACCAACTAATAATCGCCCGCAAGATGCTCTACCAGCCAGACCGGACACCCGATCTTAAAACTCTCATCACCCCCTACCATAACCTTAAAACTCTCCGATCCTCTAACAAAATGTTAGCTTTCACTTTCAAAGCAAACAACTCAGGGGGGAAGCTCTGTTTATGAACTCAGTTGGTAAAATCTGGAACTCTCTTCCTGCAGCACTAACCTTACAACCCTCCCCAACCCAATTTGAAAAGAACCTTACTCAATACTTTACTTTGCGATGGCTCTGTCCTTGCTCTACCCCGACTAATTCCGGACACTCTACTACTGTGCACCCAACTAGGGTCTCTTAACAGTCTCTCTGAATCCTTTCTATACTACTATGTACTAACATGTGCTTAAGTAAAATCTAGATCACATTTTATGTAACCTACCAAGAAACACACAATCATATATGAACCTCTTGAATGTTGGGCTGGGAACTTGGAAAATGACCTACAAATATATTGTATAACCTCTATCTTGATTTACTCATAGTGGAATGGTTTCATTATGTAAATATGTAAAAATTTCTCTGGATTGTATTTCTCTATTGTATTTTACAGTGTATTATGTTGTCTGTCTTATGTCTACTGTATGGAGCTTTTCTCCCCGGGCCTCTGCTGAAAATGGACAAATAAATATCCAGTCGGACATTCCCGGTTAACAAATGTAAAATAAAAATAAATTTTACATATATATATATATATATATATATATATATATATATATATATATGGGTCTACTGCTCTACATCGAAAATACACTTCTTCGAAATAGAGCAGTAGACCCTACATTTCATCAAAAGTCCACTTAAATGAAAGTGCACTTTCGCTGAAGTCTAGTTCTCCGGGCTACCAAAAAAAAAAAAAATACAAAAGCATGTTTTTGTAAGAGGGCAAGCCCCCCTGCACCCCCCACAACCCCTACTTAAATATATCAACTCCGTAATCGCACTACAGCGGGGAAAAGGGAATATTCCCATTCCGCGCTATAGTGTGACTGCCGAAGTCAATGTTCGAAGTTTCACTACTTCGAACAAGTGGACTCGGCAAAGGAGGGTTCGAAGTAGTGAAACTTCGAACATACTGATGGATCCCATATATAGATATATATATATATATATATATATATATATGGTTTCACTTCATATCGTCGAAAACTCATTTCATCGAATTTCAAAACTGCGAGACCAAATCATCAAAAACTCAAATTGTCGAAAACTCATAACATTGAATCTCAAATCATTGAAAACTACAAAGCAACTAGAAATATCATCCCAGACACTGTCTACTATGTTTAAGCAGGGGGGAAAGCCACCCCCCCAAACCCCCCGAAAATTAAATACAACTCCATGGTTGCACTACAGTGGGGTTAGGAAATTACCTTTTTCACCCACTGTAATGCAACCTTGGAGTTGGTATATTTAATGTACGGGGGGTGCAGGGGGCTTACCCCCCTGCATAAATGTAGTAAAAACTCTGTTGGATGTTATTTCTAGTTGCTCTGTAGTTTTCAATGATTTGAGAATCGAAGTTATGAGTTTTCGACGATTTGGTCTCGCTGTTTTGAAATTCGATGAAATGAGCTTTCGACGATATAAAGTGAAACTCTATATATATATATATATATATATATATATATATATATATATATATATATATATATATATATATATACACACACACACACACACACACACACACACACACACATATGTTTACTATCAAAATGTAGAAGTGCAGTTAGGTGAACACAGGAATGCCAAATGTGTGTTTGCTGATTCCCATATTGCCAAACTGCAATTCTATGAATGTCCTTTAGTGAAACTCTGCATTTGCTCATATGAGGTCGACATTAAAAATAGAGATTGTGGTACAGTGCGGATCAGGAAATTTACCCTTTTCTTCACTGCAGTGCAGTCTCGGAGTTGGAATATATAATTTGCAGGGGGGCTTGTGAATTAATGTGATGTGCAGTACTGAACTGCACAAGCTCATACTGCTGGAAAACAAGCAGGTAAGTGTCAGCAGGTAAACTTTCAGAAATGCCGAAGCTGTTGGTTCAATCATTTCAAATTGACGTGTTTTTGACATTTACCTAATTAGTATTCAGGAATCCGGAATTTCTGTGTTTGTGTACAAAATGCATGTTGACATTCGAGATTTTGATAGTAAACCTAAATACACACACACATATATATATATATATATATATATATATATATATGTCGCCTCACAGTATGACGTTGTCCTGTTCGATTCTCAGCTAAAGCGTCTTCATTGCGGAGACATGCGTAAATGGGCGTACCTTCGTTGAAGGTTGTGCATCAGAGCTGGCAACTCAGTACGTAAAAATCTACTGCCAATCATTAGCGGACCAGAGTTCCGCTGTGGCGACCCCTAACCGGGAAAAGCTGAAAGATACAACAATATATATATATATATATATATATATATATATATATATATATACACACACACACAGACATACACACACATACAGGTACATATATATATATATATATATATATATGTACATATGTGTGTGTGCATAAATATATATATATATATATATATATATATATATATGTGTGTGTGTGTGTGTTTTAAACAATCATTCACTCTAATACGACACAAATCGCTCAGTTCCTGCCTTCATTATAACTCACTCCTTCTCCTTCTGAACAATGTTCTGCATGTATTGTTTCCACAAATTCCATTTACTTCAATGTCATTTGCTTCTTCCCTCTCCTAAGGATCTGACCTCCATTTTTTCTCATTTCCAACATTCAGGACTTCACTTACAGTTAGTATAGATTCTGGTTTCCATTTTCTAGTCATTTCTTTTTTGGTAGCCAACAGCATTAATCTTAGTAAGGCCTTATTACATCTAGGCAATTCAGTTCCCAAGTCCCAGCTCAAAACAATCACTTCCTTCATTTCAACCATTTGCTTGCCCAGCCTTTCTTGTAAAGTACCCTGAAATGAACTTATAAAATCTGCCAACTTTTTACATTCTCAAAAAATATGTTTCCGGTTGTATTGCTCTCTTTCCCATCACACAACTTGCGTCTGCTACCTACCTGAGGAAAAATTCTCCAAGTCTACTTGAGGTATAAAAATACTTATGCAAATACAGCCAAGCAAAAAAAGCTTACTTTCTTATTACCATACTATTTAGAACATTGATTTTCTAGCCCTGTAATTTATTTTCCCATGGAAATAAATGTAAAGCAAACAAAGGTGAAAGAGGACACTTTTGCCTAGTTCCTCTGTAACACAACTTACCAGAGAAGAAACCTCCCACCTTAATGCCCTGCCTCTGACCTTTCACATATCCTCCTAACCTACTCTATGAGGAAATCAAAATCTCAGCATTGCCCTACTCATAAAATCCCAGCTGACTCTACTAATGCATTCTCTGCTTCAAAACCCACCAACAGCAGCAGCAGTGTTTTCCTACATTCTGCTTCCCTCCAGATCATCATTGTTCTAGTAATGTTGTCAAATGTTTGTCTCTACTCCATAAAATCACACTGATCCATATCTGTCAATTCTGTCAACTACCTTTGCCATTCCCTTAGCTAATTTAGGCATAAACACTTCATAATCATGGTTTAAAATAGAAATGGGTCTATATGAAGCTAGGTCTGAAGGGTCTTTACCCTCTTTGAATAACAGGACTAGTTCTTATCTTAATAGCGTATCATACTCACCAGTCTACAAGACAGTCTCTTGTGTAGATCCTGGTAATAAGTTAGGAATGGAAACGGAGGTGTGATCAGTATCTGGCATATCAACACAATCATTGTCTAACACTCTGGTGCTTTAATTTCTTCAAGGAAGTACAACTGTTTAAGTAAGTTTACCATAACAGTAGATGTCTGAATGAGCACTGGTGCAGTAGCCTAAGCTGTATGGGTTATATTTATTTGACATTTGTTGACTGGGATAGTCCGACTGGGTCACAAATCCCATTTGCAGCAGAGGCCCAGGGAGAAAAGCTCCACAATTTAAGGAAATTATAAGACTTACAAGCAAACTATAATGTGCAAGTATACAGTGAGTACATTGCCACTTTAACTCTGATAACACTTTACACAAACTTATAAGCAAAATTAGTAGACATAAATATACAGTGAATACATTACATGTTTATCTTGATAACACTTTACACAAAATTATAAATCTGACAAGACTTTTAACATGATACAGTGTCACTGCCTCAGTGACAGGATATTTGCACAATACCATTCTCATGTTTGAATTGGAAGAATACTTGTGCTGTTTAAATTAGTTCATAAAGAGAAAGAAATGGAGAAATAGAATGCTATATTTTTTTCCAGTCTTGACAGTGCTTAATGGTAGTGGACTTGTTAATATAATTGAAGGAGGTATAGGGGGGCAGATTGCGTATTAAGCCTGGGGTTATGCATGTGCATAGCTATGATTTATTTAAGTGTTCTTCTAGGAAGGCTTTAAATAGCGGTAGGCTAGGACTTAGCCCAATGTTGAGAGGGAGACTGTTCTAAGATTTAATAAAACATAAAAAAGCTCCCAAAAGAGCGAACACACATACCTAACTCAGAAAAATAAAAAATACCACCAACACCGGTATGGCTACACTAAAACCAGAAGGACTTTATTAAATAAAACTAATACTCTGAGCACTTTCATTCTGCAACCTCAGGGCTTCTTCAGAGTATCATATCATACTATGTCAGCTGTCTTGTTAAATAAAGTAAAAACATCACATGATCACATAACTTAGTAAGACAAACCGCAAATACCTTAAAAACATTTTAAAAGAACATATATCTATTAAATTTGTGTATAAAAATGCATCATAATAAATAGTATTTTGCTTTAAAAATTTTAAATAAATACTGATAATTCATACCGTATATTTTAAATCTGCCTAGTTCTTATTTTTAACACTGAACTTATAGAAATGTTCACATTGATGACAGGATACACTGTGGCATTTGTTCTATATCACCATTCCTTTTCAAGTTTCTCCAAATACAACTTCAAGTCCCCACCACTACCATAGTCAGTCACTCTGTCAATAATAAAAAACAGAAACTTGTTAAAAGTGACGCACTTTTCAGAATGTATAAAAAGTGCACTTTTTTTTGTTTTTAAATGTCCCTAACATGTTCTAAAATCCTTTCCTTAGGTTTCCTAGTGGTTTTACCCACATAAAAAGCTGAACAGGACATGCACATAGCCATATATACCACCATCCTGGTGTTACAATTGCAGTTACCAGGACACTAAATTGTACGAAATAACTATGTTGCTACATATGGACTAGTGTTCACATATTTACAGGCTTTACACATGTTACATTTGGACATTTTAGAAACCAAACCTTTTTTACTTTTATGTTTATCTAATAAGTATTTAAGGTTAACATCCCTTGTGAAAGTAATTCTAGGTGTAGACCCCAAAATATTTTTAATATCCAAGCTGAAAACTAAATCCCATGTGTTATTAACAATGGTTTGAATTTTCAAAGCTTCGTTGTTGTACAGAAGTACCAATATATTATCAAATGATGTACCTTTCTTAGTTTCAAAAGAACTTCCAAGTACAGTAGATAAAATGGGTACAAACCTCTCCTTACTTTTCCGTTGAATGTAGTTCCTAGCTTTAGTCAACAGTTTAATGGGGAAATCCCCTGTCCTTAAACAGACCTATTAAGGTGTACATTTCATCCTTAAAGTCACTGTCATTACTCGTCAATCTCGATATCCTCACCATTTGCCCTTTCACTATGCTTTTCTTTTAATGCATAGGATGACAACTATTGTAGTGAAGAAATGAGTTTGAATATGTATCTTTTCTGTATACTCGAGTTTAATTTCTTGTTCGTTCTGTTCCACATCAATAAAATGCCCAAAAGTTCTATACTGTCTATACCTGTTTTGTAAGTGAACTTTAAGAATGTTGTTGTTGAGTTTAAATAATCTACAAATTCTTTCGACTCTTTTTCTGTACCTTTCCAAAGGATGAGTATATCATCCAAAAAATCTAAGCCATGTTATAGTCTTGTTGAAAAGGTTCGCATGAAACACCCATTTTTTCTCCCATTGAGCCAGCACCAGGTTAGCATGAATCGGTGTACACTTGGCTCCCACAGCGACACCTGATGTCTGGTGAAAGAGCTCTCCCTCAAATAGTAAAAAATTATTATTCAGTACCATTTCCCTAAGTTCAACTAACAAGTATCTTTTCACATTATGAATACCATCTTTTCCTGTCAGGGCTTCTTCAAATAATTTCAACCCTTCTTTGTGTGGGATTGCTGTAAACAAATTCATTACATCGACTGTAACAAATAAAAATTCATCTGTAATGACAGTGTCTCTCAGGGTTTCTAAACAATGCCATGAATCTTTTAAAATGTGTTTAAAGTCATTCAATAAAGGTTTACACCAAAAATCAATGTATGCTGCAATAGGTTCTGTCTTTGATCCTGTTGCTGCGACAATTGGTCTAAAAGGTGGGTTGTATAGATCTTTGCGGATCTTCGGGATCCCAAAGATATGTGTGTGTGTGTATGTGGGGGGGTCACAGGGGAATCCACTGTCAAAAAATTGTATTCACTTGAATCTAATAACTCTTGGGTTAAAAAACTGTGAAGTGCCCAGTCAATTTTTGCATAAGCTCTCATCAATTCATTGACAGAAATTCTTTCATAAGTGGAGCTATCATTAAGTAACTCATAAATTTTAAACACATAATCGTGGTAATCCATAATAACTGCCCCCCCCCCCCGTCAGGTTTCATAACTCTGACCTGGTTGGTATGATTCAATTGCTTTAAAACTTTTTTCTCACCTATAGATAAACTGTCGCTAACTTTTGACACATTCAATAATAAATTACGTACTTCATTTTCACATAAAGTGTCAAATGTAGCTATATAATTATTCATAGGCAGAATAAAAGTACTTTTCCTTTTTAGAGACATTTGTTGAGTGCAACCCAATTCCTGTACAGTAAATCCATCTTTTGTACTTATTGTACATGCTGATTGATCATGTAAATTCATGTCCATGCTCTCTATTTCATCACAGAATGTATGGTGTAACAACAACAATGACTCATACCCTTCTATCTGTTTCCCTGGTGAGAAAAGTTCTTCCATTGTTTGCCCTCCCAGTTCCTTTGGTTCCTGTTCATCAACCTCTGGGACCTTCTTGGGAATTGAGGTGGTTCTAAAAAAAATCCCCGTTTCTAGTATTCTCATTACTATATTCACTTACTGTAACTTCTTCAGAAAACTGTTCAAACACTACAGTGTTCTGATAATTTTTGTTCTTATTACTTTTGAAAGGTAATGGATACACTGTCTTGTTACAATAGTCCTGTGTATCCCCTTTGTAGTTTCTTTACTTTCTTAGCTATATTGTTTTTAACACG
Source organism: Protopterus annectens (assembly GCF_019279795.1). Taxonomy (NCBI): domain Eukaryota; kingdom Metazoa; phylum Chordata; order Ceratodontiformes; family Protopteridae; genus Protopterus; species Protopterus annectens. The sequence continues at coordinate 765,898,640 of NC_056748.1, read as the reverse complement.
CTTTTCTCTCTCTGTCAATATAGAAATGCACAAGGATTTATTAACATCAAATAGTAAGTCTTTAGTGATGTTGTTCATTTCTATCTCAATGCTTACCAATTTCCGTTTGTTTTTCTTTATGATAATGTGCACCAAGTCAAGTCTGGTGTGTCAAAAAGTTCTAATAGTTCTCCATGCATCACTGAGCCCATTTCTGTTCCGATGGGGGTATTTCCAAAGTCGCAGGCCCTTCAGAACCTGTTTAAGCTCCAAGGAACGTTTCAAGAAAAGATTGTCTGGTTGAATTGCCTTGAATCTTCCTAGTAACTTTTCAAAGTTACGTAGCTGTGTATGGACTGTACCATGTCCTTCCCCTACTGCAGGGCTGTCGGACAATAGTATATTAGGTGTTTTCAGAATAAACAAAAAGCTTGGAGCATCAAATTTGTTGTGATTGATATTAATGTCATTACAGGACCGGTTGTTCACCTCAGATCCAATTGCTAATGTTCCTGAACTGCTCGGAGTTGTATGTAAGGTTAGCAGTTCCATTTGAGTGTCTGTTAAAGTAGGCTGGTCCGAATTACCAGCAACTGGAACTTTTTGTTGTTTCAGTAAGAGCATCAGTTCCTCCACTTTTTGTAACAGTCCCAACATGTCAAGGAATGGCAGCAACCGATGTGGGGCGATAAAAATCTTAATAAAACATAAAAAAACACCCAGAAAAGTGAACACATGTAACTAACTCAGAAAAATTAAAAACGCCACAAACACAGGTATGGCTACACTAAAACCAGAAGGACTTTATTAAATAAAACTAATACACTGAGCGCTTTCACCCTGCAACCTCAGGGCTTTTTCAGAGTATCATACTATGACAGCTGTCTTGTTAAATACAGTAAAAACATCACATGATCACATCAATTAACAAGATAAACCTCAAATACCTTAAAAAAACATTAAAAAAACATATATCTATTAAATTTGTGTATAAAAATGCATCATAATAAAGTCTTTTGCTTTAAAAAATTTAAATAAATACTGATAATTCATACCGTATATTTTAAATCTGCGTAGCTCTTATTTTTAACACTGAACTTATAGAAATGTTTTCACTGATGCCAGGATACACTGTGGCATTTGTTCTATATGCATACATGTTAGGGACATTAAAAACAAAATGAAAGAAAGTGCACTTTTTATACATTCTGAAAAGTGTGTCAGTTTTAACAAGTTTCTGTTTTTTATTATTGACAGAGTGACTGACTATGATAGAGGTGGGGACTTGAAGTTGTATTTGAAGAAACTTGAAATGGAATGGCAATATAGAACAAATGCCACAGTGTATCATCCATTTGAGTTCCCTTGTCTGCTCCTAGGAGAACTACCTCCACGTGTGTCCAGGAAAGGACCCTGGGACTTCCTGAACCACATTTTCCATCCATCTCTTTGATTCCTACAAAAGGATCTTTGAGGGGTCGAAAAACTTAGCCCACTGCAGAGAGGGGCTTTCCATCTTTTACACACCTGGAGAGCGTGTCCTTCACTTTTGGGCTAAACAATTAACTGCTGTCAAAGGGTGCATTGATGAATGAGGACTTGAAAGGCTCCACAATAAGTGCATCAAGCCATTCCACCTAATGGAAATGCCTGAACCCGATACCCTTGAGGCACCTTTGACGCCATGTGAGATAAGCCTCATGGACGAATTTAAAATAGATTGGATGGCAGCCAACTGAGATGCCAGAGAAGATTAAGCTTCATCAGTAAAGGTCTTGGAAAGGGATTTTTAAAGTTCCTTGATCGAGTCCCTTTGTAGTCTGGTAAAATATGCCAAATAGTTCAGCGAGCTAAGGGCAAAGGTTGATGCATATACACGCTTCCCAAACCTGTCCATTGCCCTACACTCTCTACTGGGGGTGAAGAGAGGAACTTTTTTCAGCAAGTTCCTTCTTGGAGGCTGCCACCATGACCATAGCATCCACGGGCACCCCCTTACTCCAGAATTCATTCTCGATAGGTGGAGCCAGAATCCGATCTGGCCTCTTAGGGATTAGCTCAACTGAATCAGGTTTCTTCCACGCCCGCCTAAAGACCAAACCAATGAGTTCATTGGTGGGTGGAGTAATGCGGGAGATAGACAAGCCAGCTACAAAGGCTTCCAGAAATACTGATTCCTCTGGTGAAGAGTTGCTGGAGGACCAACCACCTCTCTGCTTAAGGATGTCAAGAACATCTCCAAATGAGACATCATCTGGTGGTGATCATGGGGATGCTTCTCCTTCATCGAAATCAGTATCCTCAGTGACAGACTCTTGCAGAGAGTCTAAGCACCTCCCTCTTGCACTTCCTCTTCCTAGGGACTTCCTCAGTAGGATGTTCCGGAGAAGTGTCTGAAGAGATCATAAAGCCCTGCTGGGTAGTCTGGGGGACTTCAGCTGGCTATCCTTGTAGTGTAGAATGATGTGGCTATATGAGCACAGACATCTGGGAACAAGATTGGAGATCCAAGGGGATTGGATCCATCCATCCTGTTGGAGCAGAAAACACTCTCTTCACTACCATGAAGGCAGACTGCTCTGGGGAGAAGCAAGGCAATGGCTCCAGGAAGGCAAAGTTCTGGACAGGGTTGCCTCCCTCTGTCCCAGGAACAATCTCCCTGAGGCAGAAGTTGTAGCCAAAATATCCAATGTCAAAGCTCCAAGGGGCAGAGATGGCTCCAAAAACCTCGGAGTCGACTCCAATGCCTTGGTTTCGACAAGGCAGCTTCTGCTCCGAGAGACATCTGGATCCAAAGATGTCGGAGCTGGTACACTCAGAGAAAGCTTTGGATGTGAAGATAAAGGTAGCTTTGGATTTGAGACAGATGGACATGGAAGGTTCAGATCCAGGGACTCTGAAACAACCAATCTGATCAGAGGAGCAGCAGCTAACAGTGGTGTGGTAGACGTATGGGCTTCCTGACCCAAGGGGGGTGGGAGCTGGAAGAACACCCATCTATATCTGCACAGAGAGGAATCTCCTTATCATTCTGCCCACATCTTACTCAAACTCCTGACACAATGAGATAAGGCAAGTGACTGTGACCTGGAATGACGTCTCTCCAAAAAAGGAGAGGGGACTCTGGAAGGTACTGGGTCCAATGTCTGTGAATATCTTGTCCTTGGTAGGATCTTTGGATCTGTTCATTTTTTTTGTCAGATCTGAAGGAGAGTGGATCTGAACTGGTTTCAGATCCGGCCTTGGCTTTTTCTTTGGTGTCTCCAAACATGGTGTTGATGAAGTAGAAGGTCTCGGACACTTAGTCAAAGACTCCTTAATTTTAGTCTTGGGGGATTGAGCTCCAGAAATAGCTTCACCAAAGATTGATGGAAGCAACCCCTTTAATATTAACTTATTCTTCCTGTCTGCTATGGCTCTAGGATTGAAGTTCTAACATAATGAGCAATCCTCTTAGAGATGTTGTGGGCCCAAGCAATAAAAGCATAAACAAAGTGCATCTGAAAGGGACAATTTTTACCTACATTTTTGGCATTTTTTAAAGCTAGAAGGTCTATTATCAGATGTATTGGTTACAAAGATAAAGAGAAAAAAAGAGAAAGCTTTTTTTTTTTTTGAAAGACAGAATAAAAGGAAAAAGAATACCAGCAATGGTATGAAAGACTACAGTAATGTGTAACAATAGCAGAAACAAGGACTAGAAGAATTACCAGCAATGACAGAAAAGTATTACATTAAGTGTAAAGGGTAAAGGAGTAGTATAACAATGAGATTTACAATTAAGTAAAGGAAACTATAAGAAAAACAGACAAATTTAGAAAAACTACAGAGCTCAGGCTGACCAAGTCTTTTCGCAAAAAGCAGCAAACGAGATCTGAGGTATGTTAGGGGTTGTTGCATTATGGGTAAAGAGGAGCTCCAGAGCTTTATGATGGTCATGAGCTTTATGGGCAAGTTGGATCCAAACCCAACAATTGAGGACAGAATGAAAATTGACATCAGATCAAAAGTCCACACACTGGCAAAAAAAACAAAAAAAAAAAACGGGGGGGGATAAAGGGAGAGAGCAGCTAGTGCAGCAAAACAATGGGGATAGAGGGAGGGGAGCAGCTACTGCAGCAATGATCATTCGAACAACTGCTGTTAATATAAGCTTACTTGCACAGTTGTACTATATGTACTATATGGTACTAGATTACCATAGCTTAGAACAACTGGGAAGTGGAAAGGGAAGGTTCTGGGAACTCCTGCAGCATGGACAAAGCAGATCCTGACCTAAATCTGTAGAAGGAATCTAGCTTGTATTTCTCTGTAAATGGATGTACATAGAACTGAGTTGCTTCTTCTAGAATACTTCTAGAGACTAATCATCATCAGTCCCGTTTTCCCCCCGATTTTTCTATATGGGGTCAGGGTATCGTGTTAACTGTTGCCATCTTTCATTATTTGATGCCACGTGCCTGCCTTCTTCGACACTCATGCCCGACTGTCACAGGTCTTCTTTCACACAATCCATCCACCTCTTTGCTGGATGTCCTCGTTTCCTCTTACCTTCTTTCTGTCTGTCCCAAATCTTCTTCACCAGAATGTCTTCTGCTTTTCTGCATATCCGTCTGAACCACCATAATCTGTTCTCTTTGATCTTTTCAGAAACTGAAGCTACTTTGGGTTCTGCTATTATGTCCTCATTTCTTTCTCTCTCCCACAGTGTTCATCCTACCACCCTTCACATGCACTTCATTTTCATCACCTCTAACTTCCTCATCTGCTCTGCCTTTACTGCCTAGGTTTCTGTACCACACAGTAGCACTGGTTGCACCATTGTCTTGTACACCTTACTTTTCAGCTTCTTTGGCATTCCTCTGTCATAGACTACACCTGAAACTCAATGCCATTTGGCTGCAGTGCCTCTGATTCTAGCTTTGACCTATTCATTCAGACTTCCTTTCTCCTCAACCACCCCTCCCAAATACTTGAAGCTACTTACCTGTACCACTGTCTTCCCTACTACCTCAATTCTCAGCTTTTTCTGATTTCCCCAATTTGCTGCCATTACCACTGTTTTATCTGTGCTTAGATTCATCCCATGTGCCTTCACTTTTGCATTCCATTATCCTATCCTTTTTCTGAAGTTCTTGGTCAGAGTCTGCCTGTAATGCCAAACAGCAACTTTGCTAATCTGTTCCCTCTGACCTGTTTGCTAATGTAGTCCATCAGCAGTACGAACAGCAGTGGGCTTAGAGCTGAACCATGGTGCACACCCACTCCCACTTGGAACCCCTGTGTGAGACCTAACACCGTTTGTACTCTAGTCAATGGGTCCTTGTACATAACCAGAACTAATTCTACCAATGGTTCTGGAACTTTACGCCACTGCAATACTGCCCAAATCAGCTTTCTTGGGACCTTGTCATTTGCTTTCTCCAAATCTAGGAATGCCTAGATGGACTATTTCCTCATCTCTAGCTTCTTCTTAACTGTCTCCCTGCAAACACCAGGTCAGTTGTGTTGCATCCTGATCTCATTCCAAACTGCTCATCTCCCAACTTACATTCTATTACTCTGCATTATCCATTTATCAATCACCCTCTCCATAACTTGCATGTAATGACAGGAGTTTGATGCCTCTGAATTGCCCACAGTTGTGGATGTCCCCTTTGTTCTTGTACACTGGCACCAGTATGCCTATTCGCCAGTCATCTGGGATACACCTTTCTCTCCACACTGCTATGAGTACCCCTCAGGAGACATTTCTCCCCTATCTCACCCAGCATCTTTATCATATCTGCTGTGACCTCATCTGAGCCTGCTGCTTTCCCTGACTTCATTTTCCTTAGTGATATTCTTACTTCTTCTAGGGTGGGCTCCTCCTCTTTTCTCATCAAAGGCTATTTCTGGGGCAGTACAGCTTCTGTGGGGTTTTCTTCATTCAGAAGCTGCTGGAAATACTCCTTCCATCTGCCTTTGATGTCCTGTAGAATGTTGAGCAGGTTGTTGCTAGAAACCCTTATGAAGAGTGTCTGACTATCGTCTTTATCATTCTATCTTTGCCTTGCAAACTGATATAGGTTCTTTGTGCCACCTACAGAGTCACTTTCCAGAAGCTGGTAGAGTGCCTCAAATGTCCTGTTCTTTGGTATTCCAATTCCTTTCTTAGCTTCTTTGTTAGACAACCAGTATTCCTTCCTAGCTTGGTCAGTCTTTTCTATATCCCACTTTTTCCTGCACTCCTCCTTTCTTTTGATGACTTCCTGGACTTCTGCATTCCACTACCATCTTTCCTTATGTACCTAGTTGGCTCAGCCACATATCAGATATGTAGTCCTCACACATGCTGTTTTGAGGAGCTGGCCTGAGTAATTCCTTGAACCTCTGACTTTCTTTCCAGTCTACTTCTAGGTCTTCAGCCTAGTCTCTGTTGACCTTAGAGCCTTCTCTGACCATTGTTTAGAGCTGATTTTGGCAACTAGTGGTTTATGCTGTGGGCTGTTTTACTGGGGATGACTATGCAATCACTGATTCCACCCCAGTCCCCTTTCCTTACGAGGAGGAAGACTACATGAGTTGCATGTTAGCCACTCTTGTATGTGATCGTGTGACTATCTTTCTCAACTATGTGTTGGCTACTATAAGCCATTTGCCAGACAGAAGTCGAGAATGGCCTCTCCTCCTTTATTCCTGTTGCTGCACCCATGTGGAGTCCACAGTTAGCATGGGTCCCTCGGGTAGGTCGGAGTAGATAGGATACTCAACCCACTTATCACCGATTAATAATAGTTATGTAAAATCTTACCATAAACATAGATGTCCTTATTTTATTTATTTTATATTTGTTGACCGGGTTTGTCTGACTGCGCTACAATTGCCTATTTTCAGCGGAGGCCCGAGGAGAAAGGCTCCAACAGAAAAATAGAAATTTTACATATTGAATACATACAGAATACATTCATCAGTACCACACATTACTGCATTACAGTGTCATACATTACACTGTGGCAAGTGAAATACATAAAGAAATGCATTCATCAGAGGGATACATTCATAATTACATATTATTTACATAATAGCTCAATAGTTACATAGCTGAAATATTTTACTAGTTATGTTTGTACAGTGATGTAGCAAGAGGAGAAGATAAAGTAGTTGTTTGTTTATTGAAAGGAAGGAAGAGAAAATGGAAATAGAAGATTACAGGGGAGTGTTTACGGGGGATAATTACATTGGCAGGTCCATTTTTCATGAAGATATTTTTGTAGCGGTTTTGAATTGATTGGGATGTTCAAGGGATCTTATATCTAGTGGTAAGCTATTCCAGGCCTTGGAAGGGTTAAAGCTATAGACTAAGTGACCCATTTTGGTCCTTGGTTTGTAGATTTTTAGTAGGTCTTGTTCAGAACTGCGGAGTAATCTAGTGGGTAGGTAATGAGAGATTAGAGATGAGATAGTTGGACAGAAAGAGGGCTTGTAGAGAATGGAGTGAATAATCTGAAACTGATTATACTGAAGCAGGTTAGGTAATTCTAGCCAATTTAAATATTTTAGTGAGAGACAGTGATGGGACTCGTAAGAATTTTGGGCAGCAAATCTGGCAATCCTGTTACAAGTTGTTTCTAACTTGTTTAGTAGTCCACTGTTGAGGCTGGTGAGAATTTGGGAGCTATAGAGTAAAGTGGGTAAAAAGTAGGCATTTGAAAGGGTTAGTTTTGCTGTTTTGGTAAGATATTTTTTGTTTCTATAGAGGAGACCTAACTTGAGATGTGTTTTCAGAAACAATTATTGACATGTAAATCAAAGGTTAGTCTATCATCAACAGTAACACCTAAGAGTTTTGTATTGGTGCCAACCTGTATTTGAGTGTTATTTTGTGACAATATAGAGAGGGAAGACTTCATGTGGTTAAGGTTTTTAGAGAAAAAGAGTAGTAATTTGGTTTTCTTTGGATTAAGGATAAGTTGATTTTCAGATAGCCAGTTTTCTACAGAGTTAAAACAGGAGTGTGTGTGTGATTTTAGTTGGGTTGGTGATTCGGCAATAGTGATAAGTGTAGAATCATCTGCGTATTGTATCTGTGAGGATCCAGCACAGGAAGAGTAGAGAAGGTTGGTAAAGATGTTAAAAAGAAGTGGCCCAAGGATGGAGCCTTGTGGAACACCCATTTTAACAGGAAGAAGAGGGGAGAAAGCGGAGAGCCATTTGACTGACTGGAGACTATCAGAGATATAGCTGTTAAACCAAGATACGGTGGATGGAGAGAAGTGTAAGGAAAAGGAGTTTATGAGAGACTGTATCAAAGACTTTGGAAAGGTCAATGAAGAGACAGGAAATAAGTTTGTTACTGTCTCTAGTTAGTAATACAGAGTTTAGGAAAGACAGGAGAGCTGTAGTAGTGCTGTGCATGGGACGAAAGCCATGTTGGGTAGGTGTGAGTAGATTTTCTTGCAGAAGGTGGTGTAAGACTTGATTGTGTATGCATTTTTCCAGAATTCTGGAGAGTGGTAAGAGTATTGCTATGGGTCTAAAATTAGTTACATCTATGGAGTTTCCTCCTTTGTGTACTGGAAAGGTGTAAAATTGCTTCCAGATGGAAGGGACTGTGGATTCCATAATAGAGCGGTTTATTAGAACAGAACCTGGGAAAGCAAGAGCAGCAGCAGCCTAAGGAATGCAGAGGGAATGTTGTCTAGAGGTGTGGAGCAAGGTTTTAATTTAGATAGTAGAGTTTTAATATAGTTAGTGGAGACAGGTTTGAGGGAGAAGGTAGTGATAGGGCTACTACTGATAGAAGAGTTTGAGCTATTAGGTCTATTATTGTTGGTGGGATGGTTTGCGTCTTGATTTAGTAATTTTGATACTGAGTCTATAAAGTAGTTGTCGAATATGGAGGCAGTTTCCTCGTGTTTTGTCAGGATGAGGGTTAGGAGAGACTAGTGCACCTGGGTGTAGTATTTGATTCACAGAGTGCCAGAACTTTTTAGGGTTGGATTTAAAGGTAGAAGATGGATTATTATAGAAGTTTTTCATATCTTTATTTATGTGAGTTTTGGCAAGATTTCTAAGTTCTTTACATTTCTGGAGGTCTGGTTGACATTTAGTTTTAGTCCAAATTTTCCATGCTTTGTCTTTTTTTTTTTTAATAGTGCACAAGTGTTTACAGTCAGCCATGGGGATATGTTAGACTTTATGCAGACTGTTCTAAGGGGTGTCAGAGAATTTAAAATACTAAGGAAAGTGGACAGCTTCATCCAATGTGAGTAGTTTTAAGGGATTCCAGTTCACTTCTGATAATAAAGATTTGAGAGTTTCAGGATTAAAGTTTGTTACTTTTCGGTGTTTGATAAACGTTTGAGGTTTAGCTGATGGGATGTGTATCTGAGTATTTTTATTGGGCAGTGATCACTTAGGGAATTTGGTAGTGTTCCAGGGTTATGGTATTTGGAAGGGTGTGAGACAAGAATCCAGTCAAGGAGAGATGAGGCTGTATGGGAGTTATTGAAATAAGTGGGAACAGAGATGAGTTGAGTAAAGCCATAGAGATTAAGGTGTTGTGAGGAGTTTTGAGAGGCGAGAGATAGCCAGTTAATGTTGACATCCCCAAAAATGATAGTTTCATTTGGACTGTGTTGGGAGATATGAGCAACCATATTTTCCAGTAGGGGGATGTTGTCACCTGGTGGAAAGTAAACTGCTACAATGGTGACAGTGGAATGGCTATTAATATTTAAGTTTACAGATAAAATTTCAACTAGGGAGAAGGCTTGGGACGTAAAAGCAGAGTTAGAAATGGTAAGGTGGTTAGAGTGTAGGATAGCAACGCCTCCACCTTTCCTTTTTGGTCGATGTAGACGGTGTATGCTGTAGTCAGAAGGCAAGATCTCTATGTCTTAGTGTTGGGATTTCAACCAGGTTTCAGTCAGAACAATGACATCTGGAGTATGATGGGAGATCCAAGCATGTAGTTCACTTACTTTGTTCAGAATACTCATAGTGTTTACTGAATAGAAGGAAAGATGTTTGTTTGGGAGATTATTGACTTTGGGGTTAGGAGGGCTAGCAGTAGGGTGTTGGACCAGGGTTAGGATGGATGTCTCCAGCTAAGAGAATGTTTTTGTGGAGGTAGATGAGTTTGAGCATATTAGCAGTGGGGGTGTAGTATTTGGTTTTGTGTTTGGTAAGAGTGAGTTGGGTGTTAGGTAAGTGTATTTTTGGTAAGGGCGTATTTAATGAGAAGATAGATTGAAAAATGGAGAAGGTTTGATGATTATTATATTACTACAGCAATTTAGGTTTGTAGGGGAGATATGTTTGTGGTGTAAATGGATGTTAAGAGATGTGAGTGTAAGGAGGAGGAGTAAGAGAGGCAATAATCGGATGGATGTAGTTAGAAATGCATAGATTTTACTCTTCAAGGAATACATATTGTAGGGTGTTTTTAGCTAATAAAATGCATGGGGGTATAGTTTGTTGGTCTATTAGAAAGGGGATAATAATATATACCAGACAGTACCAGTAGGGGGATGAAGTTAGAATATTTTGTTGTAGCAGCAAGAGGGTTGAGGTACAGACTATTATGGAGTGAAAGATAGGAAGGGATGGGTGTCTGTTGTGGGAGGTGCAAAGTAGTTAGCTGTAAAGGAAATGATATGGTGGTGGTTGGGAGAGAAGCAAAGTGAGGCCAAGTGAAGCGAGGGCGAAAGTACAGTTTTGTACCTACCATAAATGTAGATGTTGGAGTGCTAATACAGCTGCAGTCATAACAGATGGGTTCTCCTGCCGTCAGGCGGATCCTCGGTCGGCCGAATTCCAAAGTCTAGGTCCGGCGTCGGTTTTCGTCGCTTCTTCCCTGACGTCAGTGCGACAGGGGTATAAAAGAACCAGCCAACGCCATTTTCTTCAGTTTTTCTTGCCCCAGATGTCAGGTGCCCCCAGAAGGAAGGCAATACATAATTTTATATAATAAAGCAATGCAATATAATCAAAATACAGTAGTTGCAAGCAAATACACCATAAATGAATACCCCAATCAGGATGTATGAGGAGGTGTTTGCCAATAGGACTGTCCCAAGAGGGAAAGGAGGGAGGGAAACCTGGACTGCAGCTGTATTAGCACTCGAACATCTACATTTATGGTAGGTACAAAACTGTACTATGTTCATCGTGCATACAGCTGCAGTCATAACAGATGGGTAGAATCCCAAAGCTAAGAAAGGGGTGGTAGGCACTAGGTGGAACTAGGAGGAGCCAGGATGCCCTGCAAGACTGCAGTGGCAAAGCCTGCTCTAGTTTTGGAGTATAATGGTAGGTGGTAGTGCTTGGAGAAGGTATGCACAGAACTCCAAGTGGCTGCTTCCAAAATATCTTTGGTAGGAACTCCTCTGAGGAAAGCTGCGGAGGTAGCTGTGGCCCTTGTGGAGTGAGATCTGATGCCTGTAGGTACAGTTTTGCCATGAAAAGAATAGCAAAAGCGTATGCAGTGGGCTATCCATTTTGAGATTGTCTGTTTGGAAATTGGCTTTCCTTGAGCTCCTACAGCATAGGACACAAAGAGCTGTTCTGATTTTCTGAAAGGCTTTGTTCTGTCCAAATAATAACATAGTTGTCTGTGGATGTCCAAGGAATGTAGTAATCTCTCCCCTTTATTTTGAGGATTAGGATAAAAGGTAGGTAAGTGTATGGCCTGATTCAAAGCTACCCTGGATACCACTTTAGGCACAAAGGACGGGTTGGTTCATAAGGAAACTCTGTCCTGACGGAAGATTATAAAAGGCTGCACAGCCATGAGAGCTTGTAGTTCTGAAACTCTACGAGCTGAAGTAATAGCCAGAAGGAAAGCTGTTTTCCAGGATAAATATTGCAAATCTGATGAGGCTGCTGGCTCAAAGGGAGGCAAGGTCAGTTTTTCCAGAATGAAGTTGAGATCCCAAGCAGGTATTGGTTATTTCCTTGGGGGTCTTAGATTCTTAGCCCCTCTGAGGAACTGTCTTAAGAGAGGGTGAGAGAATAAGGGTGGATCAGTGTTGTATTCTGCAGAAATGGCTGAGGCATGGATTTTGATGGAGGAGAATGAAAGTCCACTGCTTAGCAGCTCAGCTAGATACTGTAGTATCTGAGGTAAATTCAGTTTTCCAGGATCCTGGCCCTTTTTCTCATTCCAGACACAAAACCGATTCCATTTTGCGAAGTAAGCTTTTCTAGTTGACGGCCTTCTAGCCTCCAAAATGACATCCTGCACCTCCTTGGGGAATAGGGTCTGTTGTGATGCTAAGGAATCTTCCATGCGGCTAGATTGAGAGTTTTTAGCTGGCTGTGAAGAGTTTTGAAGCTATGCTGAGTCAGGAGAATAGGCATTAGAGGCAGGGGCCATGGTGGGGAATGCGTCAGGCTCCTCAGGAGTGGGTACCAGTGTTGTCTTGGCCAGTCTGGAGCAATGAGAATCATCTTTGGTCTGTCTGCTCTGGTTTTAAATAGAACTTTGGGCAGCAGAGGAAGAGGTGGGAAAGCATAAACTGTCATTGCTGTCCAACTGAAAGAGAGAGCGTCCACTCTCTAGGCCTTTGGGTGGAAAATCCTTGTGCAGAATTTTGTCAATTGGTGATTTTTGTGGGAGGCAAAGAGATCTATGTCTGGCCTTCCCCATGCTTGAATTATTTCTGTAAAAACTTTTGGATGCAACTTCCATTCATGTGGATCTGTCATATTCCTGCTTAGATTGCCTGCCAGCGTGTTTTCCTTGCCTGGCAAGTACTGTGCTTGAAGTTCAATTTGTAATTTCAGGGCCATGTTCCAAAGTGTCATGGCCAGCCTGCACAGGTGGTATGAATGGGTTCCTCCCTGTTTGTTTATGTACCACATTACTGTGGTGTTGTCTGTCCTTATCAATAGTTGACCTGGATGCAGAAGATCTTTGAAAGCTGTAATAGCATTTGTTACTGCTAGCATTTCCTTTTGATTGATGTGAAGGTGCTTTTCTTTTTGGGACCATTTGCCCTGAATGCACCGATCTGCCATGTGCGCCCCCCAGGCGTAGTCCGAGGCGTCTGTTGTGATGACTTGATTTGTTTGAGGCTTGCTGAATGGGAGACCTGTGTTTGTTTGGCATGCTTGAGCCCACCACAGAAATTCCTTTTGTAGACATGGAATTAGTGGTATTATTGTTTCCAAACTGTGGCTGTGTTGAGACCATAGGTTTTTCAGGTACCATTGTAGTTTCCTCATATGCAGCTTTGCACATGGGATTAGTAAGATGCAAGATGCCATGAATCCCAGAGCCTGCAGGATTTTCCTTGCAGTCAGCCTGGTGTAATTTGCTAGTGCTTTGAAGTATTGAGTTAGTTGCCCCTGCTTCGCTGGCGTGAGATAGGCCATCTGGGTGTTTGTGTCCAAGTTGGCACGCAGGAAAATTATTTTCTGAGAGGGTATTAGTCTTGATTTCTTTTTGTTGACTGTGTATCCCAGAGAATTCAACAACCTTATCACAAAAGCCAGATGTTTCAGAAGAATGTGCTTGTTTTCCGCTTGGATTAGGCAGTCGTCCAAATATGGGTATATCTGTATCCCTTGAAGTCTGCAATAGGCATTTACTGATGCCAGGCATTTCATGAATACTCTAGGCACAGTAGATAAGCCAAAGGGCAATGCAGAGAATTGATAATGGGTTGAACCTGCAAGAAATCTGAGGTATCTTCTACAATTTTGTCTGATTGGGACATGCAGGTATGCCTCCTTGAGGTCCAATGTTACCAGCCAAGACTCCTTGCCCAGCATGGGAAGAAGCTGCTGTAATGTGAGCATCTTGAAATTTGGTACGATTAAGAAAGTGTTTAGGATGGATAGGTCCAATATAGGTCTCCAATCTTTTCCCTTCCTTGGTACCAGGAATAGTCTGGAATAAAAACATTGACCTTGTTCGTGCGTAGGTACCTCTTGAATAGCTTTCATGTCTATAAGATCTGTAATTTGTTTTTGTGCCTCTGCCCTTTGATTGTGTGGCAGATTTGGCATGCCTCTCATTTTTGGAAGGGTATGAAAATGGAATCTGTAGCCTCTGTTTATAATGTCCAGGATCCATTTGTCCTTTGTGACAACATGCCAATTTTTTGAAAATAATGTCAGTTTTCCTCCTAAGGGTGCTGCCATTTGAATCTTGCTTGGCATGCAAAGGGGAAAGTAATTGGGCTTGCTTTCTGAATGATTGCGAGGTATCCTCACCACCTCTTTGTGTAGGAGCTTGCCATTGTCTGCCTCTAAACGATCCTTGGGATTGTCCTCTGCCCCTCGGGTGCCTGTATCTACCTCTCTGGGGTCTGTCCGTGGCTGGAAAGGACCAATTTTTGGTAGGCCAATTTCTACTAAAATGTGGGGGTTGTACCTGTAGAAAATCTTTCACAGTTTGCATTGATTTAGCCTTTTCCTCCATTTTCCTTAATACCTCCTCAGCATTAGCACCAAATAACACATCCTTTTGTAGAGGGGCATCTAGTAGTTTAGCTTTGACATGATCAGGCAAGGTTTGTTCCTTAAGCCAGGCATGTCTACGTATGACTGATCCTGTAACAGCAGCTCTACATGAGGCCTCTAGAGCATCAAAACCACATTGTAAGGTATGCTTACCCACTTGTTCTGCACTATACATCAAATCCTGCAACTCCTTCAAGTCTGGTTGTTCAGGTTGTGACATTTTACTTTTCAATTGTGATAACAAAAACTGTTGGTATTTTAGCATAAGGGACTGACACAGTTTAAGGCCCTCATGTTTAAGGTAGCCGAGGTATATACCTTTTTTCCCCACCCTTCTAAGGTTCTGGAATCTCTCTCGGAAGGTAATGGATTTTTAGCAGTGGAGGCCTTAATTCCCCTGGGGCCCTGTGAGATGGTTTCTGGGTCAGCAGCATGGCTTTTATATAGGAATTGGTGTGAGTCAGGAACCCTGTAGTACCTGTCAGGCTTGACTGGTGCTGGAGGCAGAGAATCCGGGTTAAGGCAGGCCTCCGAGTAAACATCATCTAGGATGTCCAAGACAGGGGGTATAGCCAGAGGCCTGTGCTGAGGTAGTAAGAGAAATTCCCTAAGCCTTTTCTTGGAATCTGAAAAATCCTGGCCTTCCCATTGGAAGTGTTGCCTTAAGGTATGCAAAGTTTCCCCAAATGAATAATCCTCTGGGGGGGATACAGAAGGAATGGACTCCTCTGCATCAGAGTCTTCAAAAGGGGAGTAAGAATGTTCCTGATCATCAGAGTGCTCTGAAATAATGGAGCCCTGATCAGAGGAGGGGGATTCTTCCTCCACTCTGGGCCTTTTGTCCAGTGGAGGCTGAGAACCCCTGATAAGAGAAATTAAATCCTCAGCCATTTTAAGCATCTCTTTTTTAGGCATGGGGCCTGGAGATGGGCCCTGTGTAGCTTGTCTCTTAGAATGCATGGCTGCTTTAGACTTAGTGAAGGCCTTAATGGAAAAGGAAGAGGAAGGTCTGAAGACACCATGAGTGGAGGTAGACCTATCCACATTTTGAGGTTCAACTCCAGGAGTGGCTTCGGTATCTGTAGTCTGGGTGTGGGCCGAGGAGCCTGCGACCTCGGGCACAGGAGACACCGCCAATGAAGTGTCGTCGGTAGCCAGGGGCTGCGTAGGCGCCTCGCTGAGATCCGGACCACGTGTAGTCGGCTTTGTCATGGTGTCAGTAGAGGCCGTGGACCTCGAGTGTCGGTCCTTATCTTTGCGTTTTTTAGACAAAACTGTAGTCGGAGTATCCGACGACATAACGTAGTTAAATGTTTTTCCAAAATAATGCTGGGCGAACTCCGCCCGATGCTTAATAGTGCGTTTGTTGAATGTAGCACAAAAGCGACAGACCGAGACGTTGTGGTCTGGGCCTAAACAAGGTATACAGAGGGAATGGAAATCCTGATGCGGTATTTGCTTCCCACATGAAATACAATTATTAACTTTGTCTGACATCGGTCTGAGGCAAGAAAAGTTTCCCCAACGGGGTACTTAGCTTTCAAGAAGACTTCGGTTTCCAAATTTTCGTAATTTCAGGAGCTGGCCGACCGGCACTTGCGAACTGCTTCTGCTTCGGGCACCACGCGGCAAGAAAGACTGAAGAAAATGGCGTCGGCTGGTTCTTTTATACCCCTGTCGCACTGACGTCAGGGAAGAAGTGATGACAACCGACGCCGGACCTAGACTTTGGAATTCGGCCGACCGAGGACCCACCTGACGGCAGGAGAACCCATCTGTTATGACTGCAGCTGTATGCACGATGAACATCGGAGTGGGGCAGCCAAGCCGAGAGTCAAGCACAGTCCAGAAACAATCAGTAAACTCTAACAGAATAAGGCTATGTACTGTTAATAGTAAAAAAAAAGAGGTTTTGTTGTGTAGTACCATCAGGTAAGAAATATCTTAGAGCAGGCTGGGTAAAAAATATCTTAAAACAGGATAAGCAGTCCAGCATTTAATAGACATATGTTTGTTGAATCTAACAGGAAGAAATGGGGGGGGGGGGGTTCCTTCCTGCCAAGCTACTTTACAGCATACCAACTTACTAGAGAGTACAGTACATAATGCCTTAAATAAGTATATTGTAAAAACTAAGCCAACATACTTTGCAGATACAGAGACACTGCAAGGTAAGAGAACAGAGCTGTGTGATGAGCGATTTACGTTGCAACCATTTAATGCAGATTGCAGAACTTTTAACATTATGCTGTCAGTATGGAGAGGAAAAAGACAAACTTGGCTGATAGAGAGCAAGCTGAGGGAACACAGTTAAGGAGTCAGCAGCAAGGAAGAAATAAAGAAGTTATGTACTTACCATAACGTTCCATCTGAGTAGGTAACTTCATTTGTCAGCAACCTGTGGGTATCGGATCTGAGCCAGTAGCTTTCCAAGCTAAAGATCCGAGCTCTCAGCTCCTCCCCCTTACCCATAATACCCTGCTACCTCCCTCCAGTACTCAAATCGAGTTTGCCATATTATCTACAACAACAGTCAAACATACTCGACAGAGAAACGCTAACCTGATGCGTGACAGAAGGAAAAACATTCCGTCATGAATATGACCACGAAACAGGCTAGGGGGAAGGGGGGGGTCGGTTGCTGACAAATGAAGTTACCTACTCAGATGGAACGTTATGGTAAGTACATAACTTCTTTATTTGTAGCAGTTAACTTCATCTGATCAGCAACCTGTGGGACAGAGTCCCCAGCTACCAAAAACCTGGGAGGTCCTCAAGGAAGGATATTCCGGAGCACTGCGGAGCCAAAGGCTGCTCTACCTCTGGATATCAGATCCAGTTTGTAATGAGAAATGAAGGTATGAGAAGAGGCCCAGGTAGCCGCTGAGCAGATGTCATCTAAGGGAACCCTTGACCAAAATGCTGCAGAGGTAGCCATAGAATGGGTAGAGTGAGCATGAACCCTCAAGGGTTCTGGCCGACCGGAAGCTGTATACACGTGTATGATGCAGTGGGATATCCATCTAGCTAAGGTAACTTTTGTAATAGGCTTGCCTAAGGACGGCTTAGTGAAGGACACGAAAAGCTGCTCCGATTTGCGAGAAGCAGCTGTCCTGTGCAAATAAAATCGCAATTGTCTATGCACATCCAAAAAGTGCAGTCTGTATTCCCCTTTGTTCTGAAAGTTGGGGAAGAAAACAGGCAAACTGATGGTTTGATTGATATTGGTCTCAGAGGCTACCTTAGGCAAGAAAGAAGGATTAGTCCTGAGAGAAACTCTGTCTTTATGGAAGACCAGGTACGGGGGTTTTGTACAAAGGGCTTGAAGTTCAGATACTCTTCTAGCTGAAGTAATTACAACTAGAAAAGCAGTTTTCCAAGATAAGAATTTTAAATCGACGGAAGCTGCAGGTTCAAAGGGCGGACCAGTTAGCGCCTGAAGAACTAAAGTTAAGTCCCATGGGGGAACCACATTCTTGACCGGAGGTCTTAACAGGAAGGTGCCTTTCAAAAAGGTCTTGCATATCTTAGCTGAAGCTAAGGTACCAAGGTTGTCCCCAATGTGGAAATGAGAAATCGTAGCCATCTGAACTTTAACAGTAGAAGCACTGGCCCCTTGGTGAAAAATTTGGGACAGAAACTGTTGGAATGGGATCTGTAAAAGGGTTCAAATCCCTATGTTTGGCCCAGATGGAAAAACGCTTCCATTTACTCTTGTAGATCTTCCTGGTAGAAGGTTTATGCGCCGCTACCAGAATAGATTTTACGGAAGATGAGATA